>NW_026267328.1:424650-438285 GCF_000697945.3 Frankliniella occidentalis | reverse complement strand
GCTCGCGTAAAAACGGAAGAACGCGATCATGGAGGAAAGGGCATACACCATCTGTTCCAGACACCCACACGTCTGCTTCTGGTGTACGGTATAACCCGTAAAAGACCGTCGCCGATGAATATGGTGGTCGGCTACGAAACTGGGCCTGCGTGCTACGTAGGACTCGAGACTCGAGACTGAGTATAGCGAGTAGTTTCTCATACCTCCTGTAATACGGAGGGGGCGGGTGGCGCGTCGATCGTAAAGCGCGGAGCGTCGACGCTGGTCGAGGGGGGCGGGTGGCTCCCCACGCGCGGAGCAGTGCGGAGCGGTCGCTGCAACACAATTGAAACCCCGCGGGTGAAAATTGCGGGTCCGCGAGTAAGGGTCCATCAACCTCGCCAGCCGCGCTACCGACCGCCTCGTCCCGCCTGGTTTCGTTTCTCCCGCGAAAGTGCCGCGCGATTTTATTCCCTCCTTTCACCACAATAGGGCGCCGCGCGGCCCCAGCTGCCGAGGCGAGCGCAGCTTGGGGCAGGTGCCACAGCTGCCAAAGGGGAGGGGGGTAGGTGGCGCAGCTGCCGCTGTTGTCGTGCTCATCAAGGCGATCACGCGTTTGCTTCCAGGTGCGGCGAGCGCTGCATAGGCTGCAGGACATGCTGGCCATGGTGGACAAGAACCTGATCCTGCTGCAGCAGAACTGCGGCTCGGTGTCGGAGGAGGTCGACGAGATCGACAGGCGGCTGGCCAAGGCGCTCAAGGACCGCACCGAGCAGCTGCGCCAGGAGCTCGACCGGTACCTCAGCACCGAGGTCCGCAACCTGACGCAGCTCAAGGAGAACCTCGAGGTGAGTACACAGAGTGGAGTCCCGGATGTCGTCGCCCCCCCCCCCTTTTCCACTCCTTCCCCCAAACTCCCCGCGCAGCCGCGGACCGGCGGCGCAACCAAACTCATTGGATTGGGATAACGGGGCTTTTGTTTGGAACGATATCTCGTTAGGGCGGTAGTTGCATTATTTGCCGGCGGGTCGTTTGGAGTGACGGTGGCGCGGCGCGGCGGTGTGCGGATGCGGGAGATTGCAGCAGTTGCGGCGCTCGTTGTGTTCGAAAAATCGTTAATTAATTCCGGGTTCGATGTCTATGCGCGGTGGCTGCAGCGGCAGCAGGGGGTGGGTTCCGAAGAACGGCGTGGCGCTGGGAATGGAATCCCGCTGAAAAAGAGGCAACAGAAAATAAATCAAACTAATGTCCCTATTACAAGTTTATGGAAATGTTGTTGTCTGTTTTTCTGACATTTGTGAAATTGGTTAAGAAAGAATCGCTTTCAGGGCCACCTGCACACCTGTCATGATGTAAAATGTGTCTTAGTGTCTTACTGATGCACTAAACAACCCTATCATACTGCTGAAATTAGAAATTTTTTTGAACGTTTTTAGACCGCTTTGACATTTTGCAAGTAAAGGACCTAAAAGTTTAAAAATTATAATAATATTACTGTATTTCATAAATATGTTACTGCGGTTCGAAGGAAGATTAGTGCATTCCTAATTACTTAAAAATGTCTGTAATAGTGGGCTCTAGTGGGCTCAAGGTATTGGAATTTCAGCAAAACATTTCAAATTTTCCACAGTCATCAATTTAGTGATCCGAGCTCTGCCCTCGTCACTCGCGGTCCGCACAGCAGCCCGGGCCATTATAATCACTCTGCTCATCAGTGTTATTACTTGGCCAGATGAATCGTGCAGCCGAGCCGTTCCGTTCCGCGATGTGGCCGACGGCGGCACTGGGGAGTTTGGAGCCGCTTAAGCCCCCGCCGCTCCCTCCCTGGGGCGCGGCGCCGTGGCGGCGGCAGGCACGCCATCGGGAGGACGGCGAGGACGAGGGCGAGGAGGACGCCCAAGCCCCGGCGCAGCCGTGCTGGCGCAGCACGCAAGGGGAAGGAAAGGGAGGGTCGCTTTACATTTTGCCTGCAGCGCTGCTAAGCCTTGGGCCAAAGGACAATCTGATGAGGCGTTGTGTTGCTCCGCCATTCTCCCCGCCCAGCCTCCACCTGTCGTGCCACCCCCGGCACCAGCGCGCCAATCAACGACTGCTTCTCTGTAACGCGCGGTTGGACTGACTGTCTCTTTGAATTTTAATAAAATCTGCGAGTCCCATTACGCGGCCCTCCGTGTGCCATGTGGCTCTTGTGTACGTACACGGGCCTGCACCACGAAGGGCAGAGCAACATTGGCCTGCTGCAGCACTGCCATTGCAGCCTTCGCTCAATCATACTTGCCTGACAATACCCATACGTCATTATTTGACGTTGATGACGCCCCCCCCCCCTCCTGTTCTCTCTCGCTCGTTGTGTCTTTTTTGCATCCCTGTCGCGCTCTTCCAGACCGGCGCCCCCACCTGCTCCAGCTCTCTCTCTCTCTCTCTCTCTCTCTCTCTCTCTCTCTCTCTCTCTCTCTCTCTCTCCCTCCCTCTCCCGAACGCAAAACCCTACTCTATGCCACCCACCCCGCTGCTTCTGTTCGCTGATTCTGTTTGATGTGTCAGGGTTCTGCTGGCTCATCCCCCCCCCCTCCTCCTCGCCCGCCCCTATAGTACTTCTGCGCAGGGGATCATTTCGAATGTGTGTGCTACCCTTCCCCTCTCTCCCGTAGGGCTGATAGGTGTCTGCGACAGGCCAGTGCACTCTTCCCCTTTTCACTGCTTTCATACGTGTCTGCGGGTTCCAATTCCCCTCCCCTACCCCCGCTCTCCCTCTTTCCCCCGGGCCTCGCTCTCGTCCGGGCGGTACACTAAAAAATATACGTTTTAATGTGTGACGTTCGTGCGCTCGTGTGTTACAGCATTTCTGCCTTTTATTCCGCGTAACAGAAGTTGCACACGTTCAGGCACATTTATAATGCCGCCCACCCCAAATCAATACCTCACGCACTTGAGCGCGGCGCTGGCTGCGGTGCGTAAGGGACGGTGACACGTATTGACTGCCTCCTGCCGTTCGCTTCGCGCGCCTGCAGCGAGGGGCCTTCAACTTCAAGGGAGGCCGCAATGGCCTCCTCTGCTATGGACGAGGACTTCCTCGACTTCCCCCGGCCCCACTCTACCCCCGTCTCTAACAACCCCCTTCCCCACCACGATGACGGGGTCCTCCACCTTCTCCTCGTCCTCCTCCTCGTTGTCCTCCTCGTGTTCCTCCTCCTCGTCCTTTTCGTTGCCCTCCTCCTCCTTGTCCTCTTTCTCGTCATTCTCGTTGTGGTCCTCATCCTCCTCTCCTCGCTCTCGTTCTCCTCTCCTCGTCATCCTCCTCATCCTCCTATTCCCCCCCCCTCCCTCCCCCTCCTCCTCACACACGACTGACCATGCAAAAGCGGAAGGGCAAGTTTATAATAAAGCCCCCCCTTTCGGAACGTCTAGGGCAGACGGAGGGAAACAATATTGCACTTCTTACTTGCTGCCACTGTTGCAAACAATATGTAATGTGGCACGGGCACTGTAACGACACTATCAAACGACGTCTTGGTCGTCACACGTTATGGGGTTTTCTTTTTCCGCGCAGGACCTGGTCGCGTGCGGTGCCCCTGGCGGCGGTGCCACGCGGGTTGCCCAACGGCGGCGACTTGCCCTGCCGTTTTTTCTCCGCAGACGACAGCGACGTGGACTGGACGGCGGCGGGGCGGACAAGGCGACGTGGCCATTATTTCCCGGAAACTTCTTGGTGTGTTTCGATGCGCGCGCCGTCGCATCTCTCCCTCTCTCGCTGCCAAAGGCGATCAATTCCATTCTTACCCCTTTTGATCCGGAGTACACCAAAACGTGCGGCGTCATATACGTTCATTGTGCATTGTTCATTGTGAGAAACACAATGTCAAGGCACGGCCGCGCGCGCGACCGCGAGGGGTTGGGAAGGGGGGGGGGGGGTACGTTCATGTACACGCATACACTCTGCATCCAGACGGCCCAGCCGCCGTCGTCGACGTGTCCTGGAAAATATCAAAGAGAGCGGACGCCCCATAGTTTTGACGCGCGTGTGTTGAAAGCTCAACGCAGCAGCGCGCCATACTGCGCGTACGGCAACCACCCAGTAGGAAGTATAAAAATTTTACCTCACCGTCGTGGCTCCTCGCCTGTACCTCCTCTTAGCCCCTTGCGCCGCACCCTTTCAAACACTTTTAAAAGCGGGCGGGTTCGTTCGTATAACACAACAGGGCCAGCACTTTGACCGCGTCTATTGCCCTCGTCTCGATTCCTTTTAGCGCGTTCGCCGGGCGCGCTCACGCTCTAGATTTAGAGCCCGCTGCACCCCTTGTAATTTACTCGCACCCCGAGGAGTGCACTTTGTTGCAGCTGGTCCGCCTCGCCCTCTCATTCTACTCTCTCTCTCTCTCTCTCTCTCTCTCTCTCTCTCTCATGCGCGCGCTCGCACTCTCTGTCTGGGGAGGGAGCGGATTCCTGTCGAAATTATATCCGCGTCGCACTCAGGCCGAAAGCTCGCATATCGACAAAGCGTACAGGCTAAAAATTCCGGGCTTCAGGTGTTTACTTAAAAGGAAGCTTAGTTTAAGTTCTGCTAGGTACGCTAAGAAGCTTACGTGTGCGAACCTCAGAAGCCCATTATTTTTCTAAAAATGTCGAAATGAAAAACATAAAGAACGTTCACTGAAATTCCGTACTGCTCCCACCCTCTCTGGGAGAAACGCCCCATCGTCTTCCTCGACCACCGCCACGCCCCGACTCGTTTGCGGGCGAAATAACATGAGAAGCAACAACTCCTTGATGGTTTAGTGCAATCACCGAGGAACGCCATCCGCGTGCCGTAAATGAAACAGAAGCTGAGGAATTCCTCGCGGAGCGCGGAGGCACTGCACGCCCCCCGTGCAGTCCTAGAAGGGAGAGGAAGAGGGGCAGGGGGGAGAGAGAGGGGAGGAGAGCGGGGGGAGCGAGTGAACGAGGAGAGATGCTGGTGGGAGGGGGGGGGAAGGGAAGGGGGGCTTTGCAAACAACACCTCGGCGTGTCCTGTGCGTTGTACTTTGCATTTTCGGTCTGCTGGTGCTGCCTGCTGGGACGCGTGGTGGCTCAGGCATAGGCAGCCATTTGTGCGCAGGGTGGCGGGGCGTGGTGGGGGCGTGCCGACGTCTGGACACCAAGAGCGCGCCGCCGCCACGGCCGCCGCGTCAGAGTGAAAAATGTTCCCCTTGCTCGCTGTGTGCATTTCGGCTAATGTGCTTTTCGGCTCAGCAGCCTTGTCAAGCTCATCTGAATGAGCACTGCACTGAAAAAGAACTAAAAAAGAGAAAGAAAATTTTTGTTGAAAATACCACCAACAATGACAACAATGATCAAAGTTCAGCAAAATCGAGTTCCAAACCAAACAACATATTGACATAGTATGGTTTTGGAAAAACTAATTGTGTTCACCACATAAGCAAGAACAGAAATGATAAAAGATCCTGCGTTGAGTTACATTGCAGAATGAGGTCGGGCTTGTCGTGGTCAGAGGTCCTGGTCCTGGTCCTTATTATAATATTTCACGGTCCTTGGTAGTATTTGTCGGGATTTGCAGTGGATGATGGATTAAGAAGACTATCGCCTGGCCTTGGCATATCCTCCGGGATGGCGGCGTTGATATATATCTTTTGGCCGCAGCCGGAGCCTCGCCACAACAGGCCAGGGCAGCCCACCTTCATCGTCGGGTCCTGTAAGACCCGCCTGCAGCTCAGCCACGCAGACGTTTTGATCGACGGGGTTGTACCATTCCCGTCGCAGCGCGTCATCATCGCCGCGCTTGTCATTTCAAGCAATACAAGTGAACCGGGCAACGCGAGATTTAAACGTGCGTCCGACCGAAACAACTGCACAGGCAGAGAGCGTTAGGGTAACGAGACGAAAAGGAACACCCCTCGACCTCCCTTTACCCTCCCGTCCCTTTCCACCCTTCCTCGGCACCGCCGCAGCCCTCTGGTCATCTATCTCGTGGTCGTCACGCCAGGGGCCTACACCGCCCCACCCCCCCAGCCCCTCCTGACGGGACAGTGCGGTAGGGGCCGGGCGAGGGCCCCCTCGGAACATCCTGGGGGGTCGCCGGGGACCCCCATCCCCGAGCCCGCGGCCCGCTAACTGATGGCTCGCTCATGCAGCAGCCAACCGCTGCCTGCCCCTCCGTTCTCCTCTGTCCTAAACACTTCCCTTCCAATATATACTGCTATTCCTGGAAAATCCACCCCTGCCCTAAACTCAACCCTCCCCGCTCCGGCCGGAAGGTTGGTTTCCAGGGAACTCTAACGCAAACGTCAAGAGAATCGTTATGGGTCTGGAAGCACCGCAGTCGGAGCGCGACGTCTCTGTAATTTGCGTAACGTGTGCGTTTTGGGGGGTTGGAATAGCTGCAGGAAATTGTTACGAAAGCCATGACGCTGGAAAAAAAAACTGTCCGGGAGGATTATGGCTTCCAGTGGATGACAGTTCGTGACAAAGACGCGCCAGTCGATTCGGAAAGCTTGAACGGCAAAAGACTGGCACCAAAATAACCCCTCTCTGGTATATTTTTTTTTTTCGAGGGCGGAGGGAGGGAGTGGACGTGTTTCCTCCGTCACGCACGCAACCGCGTTTTGCGTCGTGGAGAATCGGTTTGGTTTGGACCAAAAGAGATTAGAAACCGTCTGACAGACTTATCGCCCCGTGAGCCAAGCAAAATATAGAGGGGAGCGGGGGATGCTGGGTGTGAGAAAAGGGGAGATAGGGGGGGGGGGCGTGAACACGTGTTTGCAAAAGGTCACCGTCGTCGGCCCGTCGCAGAACGGCGTAAAACTGGAACGGTGGGCGCGGATGTGTTCCTGTCCGGCTCAGGAATAGTAAAGGGCCGTCTGTCCACTCGGCCGTAACTGCTGCCGCCGCCACGTTTTTCCAATTCTCGGCGACGGGGCGTGTTTGAGCAACATTATATCCATCCTCACGTACAATCTGTTTGCGCTGCAACAACACGCTCGATCTTGAAAAGCAGGCCCCGGCGGCGTCCGGCTTCAGGGCAGACAAGAAAAGCAAGTAAAAGATATGGACCGAACAAACTGACGATGGGATGGGAGTATTTCGCGAAGGCCGCTAAAAAGCAACAAAAGTTTAAGCCAGATAACGAATTATACAATTTTTTTACCGCTATTTTCCGTCGCCTTGCCCTGTCGGGGCTTTAGAGAACCACTAGTCAATCGTCCCCGGCCGAGTCTAAATAATCCAGCCTGTCAGGCCACTTCCTGTTGCGGACTAGGCCGCCACGCCGAGTCAGGCCACGACGCGGCGAGCATGTAACACGAGAAGATATTTGTCCGGGAATGTTATCATCGGCAAGAGTCGAGACGCATGGCCAGAGCGGCCCGGAGTATCGGAGCTCCCCCCAAGTCGTCCGCGTGAGCGCGCGTTTTTGACATGGGCGGTTTTTTGACTCGCTTTCTAAGAACAGCAGCAGTGGTGGTGGTGGTGGCAGCGGCTTTGAATAGTCATGGAAGGAGAACATGTCACCGATCCGACTAATGAATCAAGGAAAAGGTTTCGACGGGAATATTCAGGAGGACCTTCTGGCGCCGCGTGGACTTTCCCCCTGGGGACACATCATCAAAAGCTAGCGCGACTGCTCGCAGGGAAAAAATTCATGTCGTCGCTCCAAACAGGACGTGTGTGCGTTTGTAAGTGTGTGTGTGTGCGTGTGTGCGTGTGCGTGTGTTGTAACACCTCGGCTTCTCCCGTTATAAATCGCCACGGGGTGTATTTAGATGAATGATGCTAATCAAGCGAGATATCGCACACGTTGAGTGGCAATTTCTTATATCCCTCCCGCCGAAGGTGTGGGATGTATTATCTGTGCTCGACTCACAAAAAAAAGGTGCACTCGACGGAGAGAAAAAAACTAAAGTCCTTATGTATTGGTCCAAATGTATATACGTACTACATAGAGAGCGTTTTATTCCATAATGTAATGCTGCGCACTCGTCGGCGTTGGGGAGTTGGTGAACAGCTCTTCAATGTCCATCATTCGCCTCTCAAAAACCTTGTAAAGAGGGAATCACTACGCAATCTCCAACGCCCCCCCCCCCTCCTCGTTCCTTCCTTCCTGCACAACAGCCCCATTCCCATTAGCTTTCTCAAGAAATTGCAGCATCCATTGGTAATGGATTATACGGTCCCATGAAATTATACATCTTGGCTTTCAGAATCGATAACCGATCTCTCTCTCTCTCTCTCTCTCTCTCTCTCTCTCTCTCTCTCTCTCTCTCTCTTCCTCTCCCCTTGACTGCGGTCAGTGGATTCCCCCATACACGATCCACCACGCCACCACGCCCGGCCACTCAGAATGGATGCCGGCAAATTACCTTTTATCAGGAAACGAAATCCTCCTCGATATGCAGAACAGGCCTATCTATCCTGTTAGTTGGGGCGCAGTCCCCTCATTTGACACACATGGCGCGCCGGGCCGCCATCTTGGAAACGGCGCATAAAACTGGATAATGCCGCGTTTTATATTCAGCGAATAATTCACTTCTCAAGAATAAGGGGCCGTTTAGAACGAAACAGAAAAAAAATGTCGATGAGGAAAAGGCAGAGGTTGTGCTGCATCGGACATCGTCGTATAATTCGCTCGGCGTAATTTCCTGTTCATGATTACCACTCTGAACTCGCTATCATAGCGCGACGTTCAAAACAACGACGCGGTGTGTGAAGGCCGGACGGATGCAGCACACACACACACAGACGTAGCTCTGTCACGTTGGTGCACAAGGTTAAAATCTGAACGTGTAAACTGTGGGCACGTTTATCATGTGCAATAATCTAAAGTTCGATCGGCACAACCCAGGCGCGGCCATACAGGCACAGCTTCAACTTCAACTTCAGAAAGGGTTATTAATCCATCCAAATGTATCGCTCCCGCTCAACCGTAATCGCCCCGGCGTTTCAGTTTTTACGTTAGAAAGGCGTAAGGCACCGTCTTCTCTTCACAAACCTAAGTTTGGAACCGTGTCGAGAAAGATACCAGTGTGCTTGTACTCCGTTTGGCGGATCAAGTGTCAATGCATACACAATACAGGGAGGGGTGGAGGAGGGAGGCTGGGGGTCGGGAGGAACACGTTGACATAGTCTCCGTATGCGGGTACCGTCCGTCCTCACGGACACGGCCCCCGCCGCCGCCTTGGATGTGCATGTGGGGCTTATCTGAGAGGGGGGGGGGGGTCTGCTTTGGAGGGGCCCGCTCGCCGAGCCCCTTCTCCGCCCCAGCATGGCCGGGGCCGCCGGGCCTGGCTCTGCACCATAATGGACGACTGTAAGCGCCATTGTGACGCCTTGGCTGCTGCTGCTGCTGCTGCTGCTGCTGCTGCTGCTGCTGCTGCTGCTGCTGCTGCTGCTGCTGCTGCGGTGGCGGATGTGCTGAAGCGGCGGCAGCGGCGATAGTGGCGGTGGCAGCGGAAGTGGGCGGGGCCGCCGAGGAGGTGGGCGGTGGCGGCGGGCCATGGGCAAGGGGGTGGACAGTGCGTCCTCTGGGGTGCGGTACCGGTACCGCACCAGTGGTGCCGCATGCGGTCCAGCTGGCCGGCAGTATGCATGCCGGCCAGGTCAGAGGGATGGCCGATGATGCACTGGTTCGGTACCCGAGTCCGAGTGTGTGCCCAGGGCTCGCGCCGCCCTCCGCGGAGCTGAGGCGGGCTTCACAGTTGACACACTACTCCACCTGATGCGTACTCCGGAGGAGCGCCTGTAGTGATGATGGCACGGCGTATTGCACTTCGCACTGTGTGAGGCACCTGTGAGGAAGACTCGCGGACAGGATTTCGCCCGATTTCGACATGTGCGCTGCACTGTGCCTAACTGTGTGTGTGTATGTGTGTTTGCTTCTGTGACCGACCTCCCCTCGCCTGCGTCCCCCTCTCTCCGATACCCCCCGCTAAGGGGCTTAAGCGGCTATCTCACACACCTGGGCGGGCGTCTATTTGGTTCCCTCCCCTTGCCACCATCACCCCCCTCTCCCCTCGCTTCGAAGCAGCGAACACCCCTCTCTCCCCTCCCCGCTTCCCCACTTCCCCTTCCTATTCGTTCATTGACGGACAGGTGCAGCAGGTGCGCGATAAACACGTCAGTTCATCGTGCCGCCCCTGTCCCCTTCACGCTTGTGTGCCACCCGCATCACACGCGCGCGCACGCACCCGCACTCTCTCTCTCTCTCTCTCTCTCTCTCTCTCTGTCTCTCTCTCTCTTACACACACACACACACACACACACACACACACACACACACACACATACACACACTAGCAATCGGGCGTATTTTGCCCAAAAGAAGAAATAAGGCCACTACGATGCGCAAAAATCCGCAAAGATCGGTTTGCGTCTGGTCTTTTTTTAGACTTTACTGTTTCTATTTTAGTGAGCGGCTTGCTTAGATGTGGTTTTTGAGTGCGTAAAAATTAAATCACGAAACTGTTCGACAACACGACGTTTTCGCCGCCAAGTATTTGCGGCGATTCCGTCATATCCTTCATCGGGGATGTAATTTAGTGCCTCGCTCTCGCATTGCGTTGCGTGCGGCTAGACGTACGCCAATAATGTATATTTGCGAGGGGAGTGAAACCTGAGGCTGGAATGGTCGTTAGAGAGAAAGAGAAGGCGACGCGCGACAGACTTCTGTCTCTGCATGCACCGCAGGTCGTTTGCTGCACGTGTCACATCTGCCCGGAATTCTACTCTCTCTCTCTCTCTCTCTCTCTCTCTCTCTCTCTCTCTCCAGGCGTGCGCACAAGCTCCGGAGTCCATTCGTCTCCCGGGCGCCCTCTCCAATCAGGTGGCACGTCTCTAATGAACAGCCTTCATTCGGAGACATCCGCTCCGGACCACGTGTCGCTGCTCCCGCGGATGCGTCCGACCGTCGGCTACGCGACCGCCACCCACCTGAGTCACGACGATTCACGCCCCGGTTAGATCGCAGGACCATGTGCTCCAGGGTTATTCGCTCGTCTCTTACTCGTCTGGAAACCCAAGTGCTGCACACTCTACCTGCTAGCTGCACATGTGTAGGTTTTCTGGGGGTAATTTATTACATGCACATCCTGCTTGGGTTTTCAGAGCGTTGTATCATTACAAACTCAGAGAGGAGCAGGATTTTCACCGCATGCTGTATTGGCTGCTTCGATTAGCGTTTTCGGTTACCAGTATTGTTATTCTTTGAACTTCTCGTTGTACTTCCATATTAACATTGAGTGACATTCAATAATGTCTGGTGTAACGGCAACCTTTTGTGACATACACAAAGAGGAAAAGTGCTCGAAAACACTTTTCCATGTTTCCCTCCCCCGGTCTCTCCGGCCTCCCGCCGTCATTTGAATGTCACACACTTTAATTTGTGGAAGTAACGACCACACATGCGGTCTCGTTTCTCGGGTAGGCCCCCCGCGCCATGCGCCACGGGGACTGTCACTCACGCGGCACGCTGGCGCCAGCAGCAGCAGCAGCAGGCGGCGCGGTGTATTGTCAGGGAAATAACTTACGGCTGCCCCCATTCCGTTGATACGTGGGCAGATTAGGACGAGGACGAGGAGGAGGCATAGCGAAGGCCCCCCCCCCCTTCCTGCTCCCCCCAACTGTGAGGGGCGGAGCGGCGGTGGCGGCGGCACTGAGGCCTGCTGCCTGTCCAGGACATGGTGCAGCGGCCCGGAACTTGGGTCAGGCCATGCGGAAAAATTATCCGATAAGTCACGAAAGAGAGGTGCCTGTCCCGGCCAACACCCGACGCAACGGGCAGAGGAAGGGGGAAGAGCGGCGGGGCGGGGGCCGTCTGCTGGCGGGGCGGGGATCTGGTGGGCTCATGCCCCACGAGGCCGTTTTTACTCTCCGTGTTTATTGCTCGAATAAAAACGCCTGGAAAAGAGCTACATTTTACGCGCGCAGCTCTGCGTGCGCTGCCGCTGCTGCCGCTGCTGCCGCACTGTACGCACCTGGCAGCGCGTCCGCCGGCCCGGCGCTATGAGAAATTTCGGCAGCTGCATTTCTCATACTGCCAGAGTGTGTCGTGCGAGCAAAAGTTTGCGTGCCGCGCGCGCGTGTGTGTGTGTGCGTGTGCGTGCGATTGTAATATTCGTCGGCCCGGGGAGTCCGCCTGCCGCCGTTGGAGTATAGTGGACACATAAGCAGTTACGACTATAAATCTACCTCTTAACCTTCGTAACGACGATTACTCTTTACGGTGCGCGATTGTGATTGCGCCCACAGCATTTTCCGGGCTCAACTTTTTCGGTCAGACTTTGGACAGCACCCACGACCACCAGCGGCAGCGGCAGAGTCAAGACTCCCTGCCCTGTGTGAGGCCGTGCAGGCCGGCCGCGGGGGCCGCGGGCTGTCCCCGATAACACACGCATTTGCCTTGCCTATGTGCCTCATAAATTTGACGCCATCCGCGCCGCCGCGGGGGCCGGCCGGGCCGCACCGGGGCGCCCGCCGTGTGGGGGGCCGCCATGTCGGGATACATAGAAAATGAATCCGATTGTGAATAATGCAAACGCGCAGTGCTTATCTTAAGCACCTGCCGCGACTGAATTGCTCATCACAGCAACGGAAGGGGGAATGACGCGACGGACTGCTGGAAGACAAAAGGCAGAAATCGGTAACGTCATTTCATCATACACTGTAAGTTTCCTACGAAGAACTGCTCTTTGCGACGTACACAGGATTTGGCACCTTCGTCATACAAGCAAATCCTTTGTTAAAATGCAAAGAAAATCCGTTTGTAATACGGTGGTTCGCCTTGATGAGTCCATGGTCTTTTCCAGGATTCACACACGGGTACAGGTGTGATGTTCATGTTATGCATTTACTGGTCGCTGAGACACGCATTATCGTCGTGTCCCGCGTTTGTCCATACGTACTCTGCGCCGCATGGACCCTCACGGCCCCGGGCGAGTAGGCAACCCAATCGCGCCCGTGAATGCGGTGTAGTCTACCTCCGAAAGCAGACGGGGTTTGTCGGCGGCTACCTATGGTCTGAGCGGGCGAGCCGCCCGTCGCAGCAGGCAGCGCGCGGGCGAGAGAGAGAGAGAGAGAGAGAGAGAGAGAGAGAGAGAGAGAGAGAGAGAGAGGCGCGCATTCAGCCGCGGCGGCTGGGCAATCAGAAGACATTAGAACTAATTGGCCGGGCTGTGCACCGCGGCGCTCTTTATGGCCCGCCGTGTGGGTCGCGCGATAAGGCGCGCATGAGACATTCACAGATCCTTTTGAATATTCCCGCCGCCCGCCGCCCCGCCGCCCGCCGCCTTTCATAAAAGGCCCCGCTACGTCGTTAGCAGCCATACGTCGTCGGCGCGCGGCCTAAAGCGTTTGATTGCTGTTGTGCGATTGATCGCTCGCGGCAGAGGAAGCGGGGAAGACCAAGTGGAGGACCCGCGAGCCCGGTGTAGCTAGGCAAATGCAGCCGCTCGAGGAAAACCACTCCGTGACTGGCCTGCATTTAATGTGAGACCGTAGAGTGAGCAAAACAAAGTTACTCTGAAAATCCAACAGCATGCATTGCATGCGTTATATAAAGCGTGCATGGTATGCATGCTGTATTTAATGCATGCATTGAGATGCATGCTGTTTTTAACGCATGCATTGAGATGCATGCTGTATTTAATGCATGCATTGAGATGCATGCTGTT
>NW_026267328.1:417474-418105 GCF_000697945.3 Frankliniella occidentalis | reverse complement strand
AACGGAATTCGACGAAATTCTTATTTTAGGCCCGGTATGCGCACGTGAAGCCTTTTTAGACCACATTGAATAATGTGGGCTTTTCGGATTTTTCTGGACGATGTTCACACACACAGTGAGTTAGGCACTTTGCCCTCATCAGAGCTGACCAGTTCATTCATTCATCCAGTTCTCTGTCTTCGCACGAGGCGAATAAGAGGGAGAATAAAAACGTAGGGGGTGGGTGGAGCCGGGTGGGGCGGGCGGCAAACGAACCCACGTATATTAGTGGCCATTCATACAAATATTTTTTTCCGTCCAATCCTGCTGCTTCATTGAAATGGCCGCCTCCTGTATTTATCCGTTTAATTTTTAGTCCATTCATCGCATCCCGTTCTCATTCATTTTTGGTACAATAGAAGGAGAATGCGTATTACTACTGTAAATAATAATCTTGAAGCCGCATACGACATGCATCGGTCGTATACGATCGTATACGACAAAGAGGTGCTTTTTGAACGGGATGGAATGAAAAATGAACGAAATGGGCCAGGTGTTTGCTCTTACATAGAGTGCCATAGAGTACGGTCAGCCCCTTGGTTTGTTAAAGACGCTTCTAACACGTACCGAGGGTCTCTCTCTCTCTCTCTCT
>NW_026267328.1:416123-417424 GCF_000697945.3 Frankliniella occidentalis | reverse complement strand
AATACAGCATGCATACCATGCATGCTTTATATAACGCATGCAATGCATGCTGTTGGATTTTCAGAGTAGGTGCTACCTAATGCCTTTTTACAGGCGTTAGTGAATTAATGCCTTTGCAAATGCGCGACTGGCCCCTAAAGGCGCTTATTTGGGCAATTTTAGTGCCGTAGCACCTTTAAAAGGTTTTACATAGCACCTGTGTTTTGCCAGTGTTTTTTTAACAGTAAATATGGTCTTTATAAAACAGACGAAAACTCCTTACTGGAATGTTCTTGTATTCAGTAAAGGATCTCCGCATGATTCTGAAACTGAAAACAGTAACCGTATCCAATAACGAAAAGAATCGCTCTCCGTGCTCTTGGGATTTTCCGTTTTAACGACACGCTCGTTATCGTTATACGTATTTCAAATCGCGCGCGCCTGGCTTCAATGGCGTCCACACACGCTCGCACTCTGTCAGTCCCCGCACGCATCGTTGCGCTGACGATATTTCCTCAAAGACGCAGTGACGCGAGTTGGGGGGTGGTGGGTATGGAGGAATAAGTGAGCAGAAAGACGGCACGGGGGAGGGACAGGCAAGTTCAAGGTGGCAGGGCATTAAATCTATCCGGTAAATCACGCGTTGCAGAGCTAATTGCAAAACGTTCGTCTGATAATTGAGAGCTTTAAATCTCGCGAAGAAAACAATTAGCGCTCTGGGCAGCTCTGTGGCCGGGCCGTCATAACTCAGCAAACGAGTAATGCGAACTCCCTCGCATAGGACTGCGGTGTAGGCGGCGAGCAAAAGAATTTTAAAAAAAAATAAAAATTCAAACTGCAACTTTACATTTGTCAAATTGTAATTGGCGAAGCAGCACAGAGTGGCACAACACCCCACCACACCAACCCACCCCACGCTGCTGTTGTAGTCGTCCTGCGGTCGGGGAAGGCACGGCACGGCAAGGATTCCCGAGTCATCCAAACCGCCGGTTGCGTCGCTCATCATGAGAGATGATGGCAAATGGGAGGAAGACGTATGTGCGGCGTCGTGCATGCCTTTTTGTCTCCGCGGCCCAATGGGGTGGCAATGATTCATGCCGCCCTTCGCCGACTGGTCGGCCGCCCGGTCGCCGCGTTGGTATGGCCCGCCAAGCCGACCGGCTCTGCTGACAAGGGAACCCCACCAAGTGTAAATTCCCGATTTTCATTCTACTTTGGGAAATTGTTGGTCTAAATATGTCATCGAAGGACACCTCAAAGATTTTTGCTTAAATTCATATTTAGGGGTCATTTTGGGTATTTGTTCAAAAAGCTGCTATTTC
>NW_026267328.1:408038-413604 GCF_000697945.3 Frankliniella occidentalis | reverse complement strand
CTCTCTCTCTCTCTCTCTCTCTCTCTCTCTCTCTCTCTCTCTCTCTCTCGGGGCCAATAGCCGGGGCGGGCCGGCCGGTCCGGCCTAAGCAAACGTCTGAGTCGTTTTAACATACGGCGCGCGGTGGTGTTTTCTTTCCGCCCTTCCTGTGTGTGCGCCGTCTTGCTCAGCCGTGTACGTGCATACGCCCCGCCACGCCCCGCCACGCCCCGCCACGCCACGCCCCGCAGCACCACGCTGCGCCACGCCACACCTCGCGCCGCCCGGCCGGCAGTACGTACTACAAGTACAACGTAACGCTGCTGCGGATTATTCTAATTAACGACCCGCTGGTCGCCCCCGTATGCCCCCCTCCCCCTCTCCCAGGCCCCATGGGGGGCCGCGGCGTCGCCCGGACGGCTATCGGGTGACAGCTCTCTTTATTGGGCGGGGAGGAGGAGGAGAGAGGGGGAGGTCGACCGACCCGCAGGTTTTTTGAAAGCGGGCGCGGCGGCGGCAGCGGGGCTCTGCGAAGCGGATAGGAAAATAAACGGGCATAAAGCAGCGGGGAACGATAAACAGTTGGGGTGCGGGGGCGTTCGGAACCCGCGGGAACCTCTTTCTCCACCACGCCCCCCCCCCCTGTCCTCTCTGAGCCAAAGCCCTCTTTTGTACGATATGCGAATGAAAAATACCCGCATGAAAGTCGGCACAGCCCCGCGCGCCCCCGCGCTCGTCTCGCGTGTGTATGCTAATAATGTGTGCTTCCCGTACGCGGTGGGGGAGGGACGGGGGGCTCATTCCAGCAGTGTAGCAGGGGTACTACTCGCTCAGCAGCAGCAGCGCACAGCTGTTCTTAAACCCCTTTCCGACGGTCCTTGCTCCCACCCTCCTCCTCCTGGCCGTCAAACTGTTTAATTCGTAATTTCCTGCGCGGCCGGTGTGCATCCCGTGCTGCGCGCGTTGCCCCCTGCCGTCGACGCCTGCGTGGACATTTTGCATCAGGCTTGGCGGCAGGTGTCACGTCATTACCGCCTCACCCAGATTTCTCTTTTCCGTTTCCGTTTTGTACTTTGTATCTGTGCGCCTGTTTGTGTGTGTGTGTGTGTGTGCTTTTCGTGTTTTTTCCGAGGCCGTTAGAGCCCCTCTGCTCGCTGCTGGCCTATTAGCCCCAAATGACCCCTCGGCCGGCTTGTGTTTTCATCCCATCATGTAGATACGTTCGGCATTAGAAGCGATTTCCAAACAACGACGCCGAGCCGGCCAAGCCCGGACGGTACACAGTTAAACGAAACAGGGGCGGTGGTGGTACAATAACTTTTCGAACCCAGAAGGCAGCTTTTCTCGTTTTTCCCCCTCATATTTTACATAGCTGCAGCAATAATTACATCGGAGTTTGTTATCGTTTCGGTCGGCTCGACCTTGGCCGCCCCGTCGTCCGGCCCGGGAGTGTGCGGGGCGCCTTTTGCACCTGGGCTTAACAATGGCCAGCAATGCGGCTCGGATATTAGGTGGAAAAGGGGGCGGGGCCCCCCGCCTCCCCGCGGGGCCAGGGATAAAATATGCCTGGTCTGCGCAACCTCTGCAGAAAAGGGCTGGAAAAATATATAATATATAAAAAACAGAAACTTATGGGCAACCGCTGTTGCAGCCGGAGCGAAATGTGTGACACCCCTTGGTGCTCTCCCTCCTTCTTCTTCTGGGGAAGCTCCGCCCCGCTCCGCCCTCTCCCTCCTCTCTCGCTCTCTCTCTCGCTCACTCTCCGTACCCGAGTGCGTCTAATTGTAATTTTACCCATAATCTGATTCGTAGCGAGATGCTTGTAATAACGGAGCAGGGTGCGGCGAGGGGCGCTGGGGTCTCTACTCCCCGGCGCCTCCCCCCGCTCCTATCTTTAACTCTTTCCCATCTGCTCAGCTCGGAATGTGATGTCGCACCGCCGCTCCGCCGCTGCGCCGGCGCCGCTGCTGCTCAAATTGACAGTCTCGATGAGTTTCGCTGATTCCTTTTTCGTCTGGTCCCGAGGGCCGCGGCACATTTGCCGGCCGATGAACGAGAAAAGGAAAAGTTATTGTAGACTTGGAGGAAAACTAAACCGTCCCACGATCATTTTTTACGACACTAAATTTGGCGACTCGCGTCTGTAATGGCAATGGCGTTATCGGCCATTTCTCCATCTTTGGAGTCGTTTCTGACACTTCATGTCTTTTCTTTTTTTGTTTTCCTGTTTTTCCTTTCCCTTTTCCCCCTCTCTCTCTCGCCCACAATCTACCTCCATTTCGAGGCACTGCACTCATTAATATTTGTCCGTGAGAAATCCAATATCAATTGGTGATGGAGTGGGCCGGGCCCCCCGAATCTGGAACAAGAGAGTGAGCGAGGGAGGCAAGAGGAAGGAAGGAAGGCGAGAAAGGAGGAAAATGATGAGAGGGCGAGAGAGACCGAGAAGGAGAAATATATAACGAATAGGGGAGGAAATGATGCAGGAATGAAATGGAGGGGGTCCAGAGGGGGTGTGCGCGCGAGAGAGTCCAGCCGAGCGCAAAGATAAGACGCGGGGAGCAGGAAAAAAATAATTCCTCAAGAGAATAAAATAGTACCCCTCAGGTGAACGGCTATGTGCGAGATTGAATGGAGAGGGCCTCTCGAGGCCGGCGGCGGCGGCCAGCGTGGAACCCGGCCGAGCAGGAGAAGAAGGCCGGCCAGGACGAGGGGATCGGAGAGGGGCCCGGAGGGGGGACGGGGGGAGGAATTAGCGCGGCGACAAAAAACACGGGGACCATGAAGCGGAGCTGGAGTGGCCGGTCCGAGCCGGTCCGGTGGGCGGGGAGCCTGGTGGCAGTGGCCTCGGCACCGAGGGCCCTCACCTCCCCGTCAAAGGCAAAAAGGATGTGTGAGACTTACATATCCCTCGCGATGACGAGCTGTGAGAAGTAGAGGGAGGGCAAGAGAGGATAAGAGAGGGGGTTGGGGAGGTGGAGTGTGAACCCGGACCTAGATGTGGGGAGAAGGAGCTCGCGCGACCCTTCTTCTCCCTTCCCGTCCTCTTTGGGCCCTTCGCTGGCTCTGGCGGCGACGGCGGTCGGGTGGCCGCCCGTCGGTCGCGGTGCCGCCGCCACCCGGTCGCTAAGCCCCCGCTAAGTGCTCGTCGCGGGCTGGCGACACGACGGCGACGGCGACCACGACCCCTGGGCGAGGCTATACAGGCGGCCACCGAGTGGCGTGACAGGAGGCAGGGGCCGCCTTTTGTCCTGCTCTTGGTCCAGCTCTGCCCTTGGTCATCATACGGGTCATAGATCGCATGTGACCTCACGCCGTCCCAGGGCGTGGGCGGGCCCGGGGGCGGGCCGGGGGCCGCCGGCGCCCCATCAGCAGGGGTCCTGCCATTCGCCAAGGCGCCTTGGCCGCGCCGCCGCCGCGACGACGACGCCCTTCCAGGCCTCGTGGAGCTCGCCAGCATTACCCTTTGCGTCCAAATGGCACGACTTTTGGCCCCGGCTCTGCTGCTGCGCCCGCCGCGCCAGCCAGCACAGAGGCACGTTCTTACTTCACAGCAAACATGCAGCAGGATTTCCTGTTACAGTGTTTTTCAAAAGTTTTCAAAGAAGCACCTACCTGCTTTTAGAAATGCTTTTGTAGTCAATAGGACCTTTTCCATCTGTAGTTAGCTCGTGTATGGATAGAGCTGCTCCTGCTGCTCCTGCTGCTCCTGCTCTCCTGCTGCTACCGTACGATGCTGAATACGATTTCTGCCTCTTCTCGGAGCAGCAGCAGCAGCAGTAGCAGGACAATTACGAAAACATTCATCTTCTCCATTCATCTCCGCGAGCCGGGCGGAACTCGCTGCTGGGACGGGACGCTCACGAGTTTGCCCCGCCCCCTCTCTCGCTCCTCCAACTTCCTCTTCTAATTCGCCTCTCTCTCTCTCTCTCTCTCTCTCTCTCTCTCTCTCTCTCTCTCTCTCTCCCCCCTTCACTCCCCTCTTCCCAAACACTTTAGACCCCACCTGACGCGGTAATCATTAGAGAGCTTTTAACACGAGTGACGCTGTCACAGAGTCACCTCCGGACCCCGCATGACCAGCCGCTGCTGCAAGTGCTTCCACGTTCTCGGGCCGCCCCCGCTCTGTACAGTACAGCAACGGGCGTACCCTTCACCCTCCCCCCTTTCCCCAACCCCTCCTTTTTCCCGTGACTCACATCCCCTTCTCGGCTACCATCATTCGTCTGCACAACTCTGTTTCGTCACGTGACGTTTCCTCCCACCCTAACCCATCCAGCCATCGCTTCGTTTCTTCTCTGCTCACAGCTCCCCCCCCCTCTCTATCTAGACCCCTTCTTACTTCTCTCGGCACCTTTCTTGCGCTCAGTCGCCGCCCTATCCGCTCTGTGTGCTCTTCCTCGAGGCTGCTGCAGCCCTCGGTCCTATCAGATCCCGGCCTTCGCACCCCTTGACCTCACCTGACCCCTCCCTTCCAACTACCTATATACTGTCTCTTCTCACGCTGAAGTTGAGTCCTTTCACTAGAATCCCTCAGCTATATGCTTGGACTTTTGTTATAGCGGCGAGTTATCGCCGTGAATTTCGACACAAATGGGCGTTTTGACCCTTCCCATTTTCCTATACCTTGCTATGGCGTTCCCTTTGTAGTGATAAAAAGTACCCCCAAGATACCTTACAGTATCTTTGGTGCGTTCGAACGGCCCTCACTGCGGGGGTGCGGCCGCCATGGGGGTGGCGGTCCCTTGTCCGCCCGGCTGGAAACGAGTTTACGATATCTCCAGACACAACGCGTTTTATGGCAGGCCGATTGCCGATTGTTCAGTTATTGGCCCGTTGGCGCCTTGGGGGTGATAGACGCGATCACACACATATCTCTCTCTCTCTCCCTCTCTCTTTCACACACACACACACACACACACACACACACACACACACACACACACACACACACACACACACCGGCCCTTCATTGTTCGTACACTTATACGGATAGGGGCGCGAGGGAGGCGAGGTCAAAAAGATGAGGAATATGTGGTGTGGGTGTGTGTATGTGTGTGTGACTGTGCGTATCAGCTTGGTGTTGCCTGTTTCGATCTGTTTGTCTTCGACAACTGGCACCAACTGCGATATTACATTATTTCCACCGACGCCATTCGACGTTCGCCCCGTTCCGTTCGACCGCACACTACTGAAAAACTCTGCGCAGCTTTTCCGGGTCACGTCTATGGTTCGACGTCAGTGGGCGAACCCAACCTTCTACACAGGGAAAGGGTAGGAGTAAGCATCATTTATTTGTTATCGCCCAAGCACATTCTCTCCTCTGCAGTCTGCATGCAGCTGCGTGCTACTGTATTTTGATACAACGTTCAAAGAAAAATCTTTTTTTTGCTTTTTGCCGGCGGTCATTTTCTGCAGGGTAAACCGTACAAGCGGATGTACATTCAGCATTCAGCGAGAAATCTTGTGCGTTTCTCATTAGGTAGTGCCACGCAGCGAACCCCCTGACGGTGCACTACAGTGCGAAATCCGAGGACCTGCCGCCAAGAACTCCCTCCCATCCTCTCCATCACACACTCTCTCTCAC
>NW_026267328.1:392550-407913 GCF_000697945.3 Frankliniella occidentalis | reverse complement strand
CTCTCTCTCTCTCTCTCTCTCTCTCTCTCTCTCTCTCTCACACACACACACACACACACACTCGCGCTCAATAGCACTCACAGGAGGTTGCGCTCATTGTGCTACGCGGAGCGCTGATGCCCCTTGAAAAAGGGACTGCGATAAATAATGGTACAGCTCGTTTTGGAGGAGGTCGACCTTTTGCAATTTTCAGCTCTCCGGGTTCTCTCTATCGCTGTCGGCCCCGTGGGCTGTCCGCTCTCGTCTAATTGTGTGTGAGGCGAGAGGAGGCGGAGGTGCCGCTGCTATGCATTCGTTTTTATCAGGCATGCGACATCTCTTGCTTGGGCTGCCACCCCGCGTCGCCCGCTCTCGGAATACCGTAAACCCGTCGGCTGACTCAGCAGGGGGAAGGACAGAGAGGGCGAGAGAGAGGCGCCCGGCCCCGGGAGTGACCGAGACAGCGCGTCCTTCCTCCACTCCACTCTATAAAATCCCATCAGTTTTACTACTTTTCAGTTCCTAGGCCGACTACTTTATTCGTCTGCCTGCCGGTGTCGTATCCGCCGCGCCGCTGGGTGGTCGGGAGTAGGGAAAGGGGCGGGGGGTGGAACCTATCAGTCAGCGGGGGGGAATTCCCTCGTGAAGTAGGTCGCACACGTATACGCGCGGAAGAATGCGAAATTAAGGTGGAATACGCTCAAAATAAGAGGCTAAATAGCCCCGAAATGGTCGTGAAATGCCACAAAATAGCGCCAATAGGGTAATCAGAATCAGTCATAGCCAATTGGGAAACGCGTTGAATTCCATTTCCGAACGCAATCATATGCCGAATGTCACATGCCAAGAAAGGGTCGTCAAAGCCACTAAAAGTCTGGCGCAGTGAAATTAATTTTGCTTGAAATGACGACGAGACGTTGCGACGTTTTTTTCGCGACTTCATACTTGAGCGGTGCACGTACGTAATATTATGTTGCCCGTACGGAGAGCGCGCGGCGGATACCCGAGCCCGCCCGGCGGCGGGCCGCGG
This sequence comes from Frankliniella occidentalis, assembly GCF_000697945.3. Classification (NCBI taxonomy): domain Eukaryota; kingdom Metazoa; phylum Arthropoda; class Insecta; order Thysanoptera; family Thripidae; genus Frankliniella; species Frankliniella occidentalis. The sequence continues at coordinate 406,904 of NW_026267328.1, read as the reverse complement.
AGCGCGCGGGGAAGGCGAGGGACCCGGAGGGAAGGGCTGGATGAGGAACGGAATAATATAATCTCCAGCGCGAAGCCCTTTTTGCCCCCTGCAATTCGCAGGCGGCGGCGGCGGCGGCGACCCGACCGACTGACTACCTCGCCCGGAGGTTAGAGTCGAGGTTGGCGCATGCCTTCACGCCACCGGCTCACTCGGGACGTGTCTAATTTTCAGCGGGTTGAGCTTTGCGCCTGGTGGTGGAGGTGGTTGGCTATCTGCGGCTCGCCCGTCTCTGGTGCCGCCTAGCAGCTCCAAGCCTGCGATAAAGTAGTAGCGAATGAGGAATGTGTAAAAGTAAGTCGCTGTAATCCTCTGCTGTTCGCCAGGATTTTGCCCTGAAGGACATTCGCGTGCTTTGTAAAAGCGAGCCAGCAATTCGTATTTCTTCGTTTTCTCTGGCAGTGTACTTAATCAGCGGGCGATGAAAGCGCGTCGCGCCGCCGCCGCTGCACGTAGCCCCGCTTTTGTCTCTCCAAGTTTATCCATCTGAAAAGCCCACCTCTTTTTAGGCCCCCGTTAGGGGTGCCTATTGCTTTCGCCCGAAAGTTTTTTTAGGCCCCCGTTAGGGGTGCCTATTGCTTTCGCCCGAAAGTTTTTTATTTTTCCTATTCTTGACGATGGCCCCTTATGGCAGAACCAATCGTGCCCAAGCGATTTGGACAAAATTTTACTCAAAAATACTTCGAGAAATTAGAAATTTTTTGAGGTAGGTTTCATGTTAAATTGTCTGATGAAATTTGAGAAATTTGAGTTTGCATCCACGCGTTTCCATGGAAATGACGAGCTGAGCAGCAGGCCGAGTCGAGCCAGGTAAATTTCGGCCAATCACAAATTTGCGCGGGAAAGTTCAACCAATGGAATCGATCGCCTGTTGCTTTGTACAACCCTATCCAAAAAATTATTTGGCCCTAGCGTCGATATAGTGGTCGCGTTTAAATAATACTATCGTGCCGCCGTGTATAAAGATACAACACAGACGCCGTTTTGAACGCGGCCGCTGAGCGCCCCAGCCACGGCTTTGATTGTTGCCTGGGAGTGTAGTTCCGCCTTGTAATAATTTCGTTTGAAAAGGGGCGGAAAGTATACTGATGCAGCCAACCTATAACGGAAAATATATATTATGTTTTTACCTTATTTAAGATTGTAAGTGTCAACATACAATATAGAACACGTCTAAATGTGTACGTGTTTTTAATATATGAAACACTTATCACTGATCTCTTATCTGACGCTGTGTTAGTAATATTTTCAAAACGTTCACGTTCCTTGTCGTGAATGTCATGGCGGTGTTCATTTGAGCCATTTGAGCAAGCTAGCTTGGCGAACGATCAGCATACTAAACTTTGAAATATTTCTAATAGACAAATTGTTTAGAATTTTCAGTGTACAGGAAATTTACCACCGTACGTATAAATGTTTTTAGTAGATCATTTAATTAAATCTGATCAACATAAGTTTTCTAGATATTTGGCTGCAGTGTACATCAAAATCAGTAACTACCAATGTAATGAAGATTTTTAGTCGATCACTTTAATTATTCTGACCAACATAACTTTCCTAGATATTTTGCTGCTGTGTAAGCAAAATCAATAGCTAATGTGATGAATCGTTGTAGTATTATTATTCCAAAGTTAACATTAAAATCTAAGGGGGCCGTTAACGCGTTAGCGTTAGAATTTTTTCTTTTTGGATTTTATTTCGGAATAAAAACGCCGCACACCTTTCTTGTGTTTCAGGCGGGAGTCCAGAAGCGGCTTGGCCCCCCAGCAGTGCCTGGCCGTGCCGGAGCCTCAGAGGCGGGGCCAGCGACGTGGAACAGCAGTCCGGGTCGGACTCGCCCGGAGCCGCAGCACGCTCCCCGGCCACCCAGAGTGCGGCTCGGCTCCGATGTCCTTCTCCCGGACTGCTCCGGAGGGGGTTGGCCTGCGGCTGCTTGCTAGCTGCTCCGGTCTCCGGTCGACTGACCGGACGGTGGCCTGGTCGGAGGACTAGCGCTCCGGGCTGGGGGAGGAGCAGGCGAGGCGACCTTTCGGGAGTCCGGCACGTCCCGGAGTCCTCCGGGCAGCAGCTGCCCTTTCAGCCGCGCCATCGCGGCGGCCAGCAGCTTTTGTCACCCGGATGACGGCCCCATGAAATGGCAGGTTCCGGCGTCCGGCGAGCAGCAGGCCTTATTGATGGCCAGGAATTCTGTCGTCCTGGTCGGGCGCTTTTCTATGACGCCGCGCAACGTGCGACACCCACGCCATGCCATGACGGCAGGACTCGGCAGGACTCTAGTATAGTGCGAACTAGCAGCAGCATTGTCAAACGCAGCTCCTCGGAATGAGTTTGAGATGATATGAAGAGTGTGTGTCGTGTGCGGCGGATCCCCCGAGCTTATGTGTGTGTCAATGTTTGATCGGCCAGCTCGTCGCTCGCAGTCGCAGCAGCACAGACTATATTTTGTCGCTCGCTCACTCGCACACATGCACACCAGCCAACTCCTATACCACTCACTATCTCACACTTCTATCCGGCTGTACTGCGCGTTGCCAAAAGAAAAAAAGGTACTCTCTCATGCGAGAGTCGAGTACCTGCTGCCTTTCGTCAAGGTATGGTGGTGATGGTGGACTATTTACTAGAATGCGGTAGGCAATTTACTTTTTCAAGAAATGTTTCTTTTGGGTCTCTATCATTACCCACCTTCGCAGTGCCATAATGCACGCGTGTTTTGTGTAAAAACTTCAAACTTGGCCAAAGAATTATTTCCAATGAAAGTTAGGACTCCTGCAAAGCAGTACGGTATTGCGCGCCCGGACGCCGTGCTGTCCACAATGGGGGTGCGCGGCGCACTCGCCTCGCCTCGCCTTCCCGGAACACCTGCCCTCCCGCATGAAGGTGCAAACAACGAATGCACACGGCGCGCCGAGGCCGGGGGGAAGGCGAGGGGCGCAGGGGGCTCCTCGAGACCTCGCGAGACCCCGACTCCGTTTCTCAATGAGGTGCGACTCATCGGGGCAGCAAGGGGAGCTCCTGTGTGGCCACACGAAGCTCCCCGAAGCAAGATGAAGAAGACGCTGCTGCTGCTGCTGCTGCTGCTGCTGCTGCTGCTGCTGCTGCTGCTTGCTATTATGGAGACAACGAGACGAGTGTATGGAATAAGGCATGTTGTCTGTTGGGTTCACAGGAAGCGTTAGTTTTTCGACCGAAGGCATACGGTATGGTGGTGTGCTGTGCTGTCGTTGGTGTGGGAACCGAGCGGGTGGTGTGTTCGCGAACGAGTGCTCGGGGGAAGTTCTGGCGATGAAAGTGGAGGGAGCGCTCGCGAAATGACCGATAAGTGGGCGGTGCGTGAGTGGACTCGAGGGGTAGAGAGAGTAAAGGGGGGGGGGGGGGGGAGACAGCAGCTTGGCCGAGAGCAAAACTCTTGGATTTTTGCTGTGCAAAAGCAGAGCGGCTGGTGCCTGGATTAAGATAGCGGCGCTCCCGCGCGCTTACATTTTCCCCAGGAATGCCGCGCCGAGCAGCAGCGCTAGAAGACGAGACGCGCGCGCCCTCTGCTCCTCCGCTTGCGGATGGATTCCGCGGTGTGCAAGAAGCAACCTCCCCCTTCCCTCCCTCCCCCCGCCACCCCTCCCAACCCCGCCGCATCAATGCCGACGAGCAGCAGCACTCCTCCACACTTGCCAATAAACCAGAGCAACGCCGCGTTATATCTGGTGCACTTGTGTAACTTTCTATACCAAGGTGTGTGTGAGTGTGTGTGTGTGTGTGATTCACATCCGGCAACATGTCCGCGCGCACACCGTAATTAGAAGCAGAAAGGCTAAAAGAGACTGAAACAATAAAAAAAGAAGGCGAGCAGGCCGCTCGCTCGTCTTATTAACGGTCAGAGCGAAACAAGGAGGTCTGCTGCTCTAATACGTATATTCTTTTCGCAGTGGGTCGTTTGCAACAAATTAAACTGCGATCGCAAAACTGGAGGAGCCGGGAGGGAAACACAGGATAAGAGAGGGGCCAAAGAGTGAGGTGGCGGCACCACTTCCCTACACTGCCAAGCGAAAAGCGTGCGAATCGGTTGAAGGTCACGCCTCTGGCTACACTGTTATTTAATTCATGTGACGTCACATTGGTTAACATGTTTCACAAGGTTAACATTTCTGTGTATTCATTTTGTGCGAAATTGTCTAATTTTGCGGACAAATTTGTAAGAAACGTAACGTAGGTTTGATTTGGCACAAACGTTTTTACTAAAAACATACAAATAAACCGAAATAAACTATAAACGTGAGCTCGCGACCCTTGCTGCGATACCGCGTCATTAGTCCTTTTTGCTGCCGCTCACTCTTTTCCCGTGGAAAAGTATTTTTTGAAACCTTGATTGCGAATTAAAAGAACGACGCGCAAACAATATCACACCACGACCACGAGCCCACCGAAATGAGATGGCAGATTAACGAAGGGTATTCTCTCCCCCCCTGAAAGCCCATTAACCGACAAAGCCCCCCCTAAACAGCATGGTTCCCTCTCCCACAAATGATGATCGGTATCTGAGGCCGCAGCAGCGGCCGGGGCAGACGCTTTTAAAGGCTTTGGACGTTCGTAGACAATCTAGCGAGGCCTTGGGGTAGACAGTTTTCTGTGCCTGGCCCGCCCCGCCCCGCGGGCCGCGCGCCTCTGCTTCTGCCTCTATATCCCCCGCAGTGCTCGGGCCCCCGTCAGGTGGGTTACCCTTCTCTCCACGGCTCGCGGGGGAGAGGAGGGAGGGGGGGGGAGGGGCTGCAATTCCCGGTCGCCGCCTGCTGCTGTCCAGGCAGGACCAAGCTTTATCCGACGCGACTATAAAACGACAAAATTATAGCTACGAGCACGACGCCAGTCAAGGTGCTCTCCCCGCGCTGCGCCAGCTCCGCGCACTAAAGTGCCCCGCCTCGCCACGTCGTCTTGTTTTCGGCCGGAACCCATTAAAATTTTCGGTGCGGGGCGCTGCAATTTTCATCGCGCCGGCGTCGCATATTTAAAATAACCCGCGCCTCGGTAAAAGCAGGCGGCCACCACCTGGCCTTTCCGAAACAGCACGCACTACAGCCGCTCGCGATAGTAACATCTGTAATTTGCCGGTCGTTTCGCCCTGGAAATGGAGTAGTGAGATAAATTGTTTGAAATAATGAATGTCCTCGTTTGCTGCAATTTTTATGGAAACCTACAAAGATGCCATTTGTGTGTACTAATACTAATTTATAACCTTTTTCTCTAAAACCAATTTTGTCAAATCAATGTATTTTTTATCGCAGTTTTGCCTTTTTTAATGATACTTCTTATTTATTTCAAATGCCTCGCTGTTCCTTCCGCATGCGAAATGGAATCTATAGCAGGAGACGGTTTAGCAAACCAAAGTGATGTGCGCGTCGCGTCGTATCACCCAGGTGATGAGCGCCAGGCAGATAGGTGGGGAAAAGAGCAGCGTCCAACAGAAATAATGTGACTGGAAAGAAGATGAGATGAAAATGATCCTGGAAAGAAAAGAGGCGGATTGTAGGGGCGATTATTCGCCAACACACGCGCGCCGCGCCTCAGTTCTGCGAATAGGCGCTATCAACGTCCGACTGCTAATAGGCGTTGCGACTCTCTCGAATCACTTCGGCCCTCAGTTGGGCTGGCTGGTTGTCCCCCCCTGATGACGACAGGAGGTGGCGCGGAGTGGCCTGGGAGTGGCACGGCGGCGGCGGCCCTCGTCAGCCGGGACCCGCCGTCGCCGTCCTCCTGCAATCAGCAAGAAATGGCCTGAATTGTTGGGAGGGAAAAGGGAGGGAGGTGGAAGAAGAAATACAAAATTGCCGTTTCTACGCCGTCATCGCTTCTCCATCTCTTTGAGCCCGGCACGCCTCGCGGGCACGACCACCTCAAGTACGTCTGGGACCCGCGGCCGGCAGGCCCGGCAGGCCCGGCAGGCCCGGTGTAGGCCTCACGGTTGGCGCGCGGACACTCGGTCCGGCCGGCCGGCCGGCCAGGGGGAAGTACACGGCGAGCGCGCAGCACGGCCGAGATGAGCGATCTGACGGCCAAGGTTATTTCGTAATAGATGGCCATCTCCAGGAACTACACTATGGCGATGCACTGTGCCTCACCGGTCAGATTTACTGCGATCTTGCGCCTGCTTGTGTGTGTGTGTGGGTGTGTGTTGGTGGCTGCCCGCTGTCAAGATCTCGAACCGGAAATAGCGTAGAGACGCTGTTTCCAATTGTTCTGCAAACCTATTCTAGTGGCGTATGCGTGACTTACATTAAAATCTGCCCCAGTTGATTTATTAGACTTCAATTCTTCTACGAAAACCTTCATTTCTCATTTTCATTTCGAGATTATCTAAAACTAACAACAAACAGAGGTTTCTTTTTGTGTTGTGTCTCTTTTTTTGCCAGTGAATTCAGCTCAAATGACGTGCATCCTTCGCACACCTTCGCTGTAGTCCGTTCCATTATCGGACCTGCGGCGTAATTCACTGTCAGTCGCGCTGTGCAGTTGCGCGCGCCATCAATATGCCATTTATTCCAGTCAGTCCAAAGCGTCGCCACCCCGACAGGCCATAGGCGACAGAGCGTGGCGTTTCACATGGTGTGCTGGGAGTAGGAATGCAAGGCAATAGGGCACGTCCCAGTAAAAAGGTAAGGTGTTTATTAATTTAACAATCAATCCCGAATGCCAAAAATATTTTCATTGGAAGCGTACACGATTGTGACTGTGTGTTTGTGTCAGGATTGCAGACGGTTTTGCGACCAGAGCGCGGCGCCTTCACCACAGGCAACCCTTCTATCACGCCATATACTACTCGGTCGTGACGTCACCGGGCTTTGCCGGAACCCGGCTGGAAGCAAGCCCTGACTCGGTTCGGTCCCGCCCGAGAGCGCCAGTCAGCTGTGAGCGACAGCCAAGGTGACGTCGCTCTCTGAGAGGTTTTGTTTCTAACCTCAACGTTCACCTCAAACCATGTGGCCCAAACTATCGCGCGAAAGGTATGTGTACTGGTCTCAGCTGTGAGCTGGGTCAATTATTTAATTTACCTGATATTAACGGTTCTATGAACTGCAGGGCCTTCAGTGACGGGGGCAACATCGCCATGATAGGCTAGACGCCGCCGCCAAGCCGCCGCGGCTTCGCGTCGCAGCAGCACGTCGCCGTCGTACCCAATCGCCTCTGCGTCCAAGTCCGCCCTCGGCCCCATCCGCATCTGGGCCGTCCCCAAGACTCTTCATCACCACCAAAGGCAAATGTATGAAAGTGTGGAGGATTGTGAACTGAAAGGTGGTGAGTGCGGCGCGCGCGCCTCTACTAAATCCCTTGGCCCTTGGGTACTTGTAATGTTTTTCCCAGTGTGCCACACTTGGTCTCTATTAATAGACCCTATTCGGTCTCGACTCAAAGAGAAGAAAACAGGAATCCCGACCGGAACCAGTTACAAAAAATCACGCTATTTTAACATTTCAATGGCTCTGGTGGATAGAAGCACCATCCACAATGTTTCTGATAATTTTTTATGGCAGCTTTGCAAGTTTTCTCGCGAAGATTTGGCAGAATAAAGGTACTGGTTCCGGTCGGGATTCCTGTTTTCTTCTCCCGTAGCCGAGACCGAATAGGGTCTATTGTTTTATAGTGTATTGTTCCGTGTTGTGTAGTTGCGCTAAATTTGTGCTGTGATTTTGATGTTGCCAATAGGCCTATCAACTGTTTTGTTGATTTGATTTCATTAACTTAAATAAGATAGTAGATAGTATTTCCTGTCTTTAATTTTAACTACTTGACATACTTTTAAGTAGTTTCGATATATAGTGACTGTATTTGCGGAGTATCCGCCTAAATGCTTTCATGTCTGATCTTAAGCTATGGGTTACGAGCCCCACTTATTGTTAAAATTTCAATGCTTGTCAGAAAAAAGAATCTAAAATAAAAATATTATAATAAAGTCTATCTATACTAATAGTTGGCATGGGAGAGAGGGGTAATGTCAACAAATAATAACCAATAATAACGTGGATAAGCTTTCCCCTGTAAATTATAATATAAGTGTATACTTGTGCTTGGTGCCAGGCTGAAAATTCCTAGCCAGGTTGATCCTTGCTATTCAACTAACGAAATTTAGTCCTGTATGGACCACCGAACTCCAGCAACGGCATGACTGACAGTGTAGTCGACTCACACTACAACCACACCTCGTGCCCGGGCCATGATGATGTGGCCCGCCACTGGTTGCTGCGGCGTGTAAAATTGGGAGGCTGATGTATCGACACTCGGCCAGCACTAATGAAGGGGCTCCCCAGGTACCAGCGCCGCGCCGCGCCCCGCCCCGCCCCGCCGCGCCCCGCCCCGCCTCGCCCCGCCTCGCCCCGCCACGGGTGCCCCTGGGTCACGGGCCGGGGGCCTCGGGCCGGCCGGCGTCAGCGCTCGATAGAGATCGGGACGATGGTGGTGTGGTGTAGGTTGGGCCGCGGACCCCCAGCCCCCGGGGGCCGGGCAGGGGCGAGGCGGGGAGGCGGGTGGGGCGGGGCGCGCAGTACTCGGGGCCGAAACACTCTGGTGTAGTAGTGTGTGGTTGTCCGAGTCACTCCCCTCAAGCGACTCTGGCATTCCCTCCAATCACAACCACAAGTGGCAATCACTCAAACGTGTGGTAAAAACAAAGTCACGCACCACATGTCGAAACTGATATGTGGAAAAAGTTTAGACATTTCTATAGAAAATGCAATTGCATTTGTTATGACAACTAACCCTACCTCTGGTTTTGTGCCGCCCTTTACCGCTTACTAATAATTATGATTCCCACTGTTGCGGTTTCCCGTAACTTTTTGTTTCTAACAAAACTGACACGGAGACGCCTGGCGCATAGGCAGCCTCATCTACCCCTTGACCGGTCTTGTGGTGTAGTGGCTGCTGCCCGCCTAGTGCGTAGGCAACCGTTAATGCCTTGGTTCCCCTCTTGCCCGGGAGATGGGTCTGTCTTGTCCCAGGTCGCTTCCGCTTGTCCACTATCCCTCCACTTTTCTCGCTCACATTGAGTTTTGCAAAGCAATTTTTGTCGTACCGTGCCGCTATTGGCCGTGGTGCTGTTTGGTCCTGGGTTGTGTCCGAATTCTCGAACATTTCGCCCCAGACGGAACAGACGGATAGCTCTGCGGCCGTTGCGAGCCGCGCCGGTCAGTTTTGGCTGCTACCAGCATTCGCGACGCCGCGAGGACCGCGACCGCGAGTGCCCCGCGAGATGACAGGCCGCGAGTCGCGAGGATATATACATCCCCTCGACGGGGGTGACTCGCGAGCTACCCCGCAGCGGGGGAAACTCGCGAGGACATCGCGAGAAGGGCAGCTCAGGTCAGGTCCCGGGGTTGGCTGTCCAGAGCGGCTGGCGCGGCGCTGGCGCGGCGCTGGCGCGGCGCTGGCGCAGAGCAATCCGTCTGTTCCGTCTGGGGCGAAACGTTCGAGAATTCGGACACAACCCTGGACCTCCTTGAGTTAGGTTATGAAGTGCCTTTATGATTGTTTTCTGTCTGTCTGAATAAACTGTGATACCATTGCCTTGGGTTCTCCTGGCAAACGATGAGCTAAGGTCGTCCAGTTATTCAGAAGTTACCATTTTACCAAAAAATCTCTTGTAATTCCACTTCGCGAGTGTGTACCGAAATGAGCGGGGGTTCTCCTCTCTCCTCCGGTGTCACGTATGAATAGATGATGCGCAACCCCTCCTGCCGGTAACGAGACGGTCGCGTCCGGCATCAAAAGCCGTCACCGGCAATCAGCAGCCATCCTTCACCGTATCAGGGGGCCCTGCAAAGAAAAACCCGCGAGCGCGTCCCGCAACACCAGTCAGTCATTCCCGATGGCAGAGAATCGGCCATATTTCTCAGCCATCTGCCATCTCTCAGAGTCGAGCGAAACGGGCCGAGATCGACCGCGCGCGGCGGCGGGGATGTGCCGCTCATCGCACAGCCCCGTATCGACCGCAAGCCCCGCGTTATAACCCGTCGATCAAAAGAGTGATCGCTGCAAAGAGGTAATTACAGAACAGGTGGCCGGGCGGTGGCGGCAGCGCCTCAAACTATCGGCCAATCAGCGTCCGCAGAGCCCTTCATCTCGTGCACGCCATCGTCACATTAGGGCCGTTGTTGCGGCCGCATGCACGACCGCTGCTGCACCTGTGAGAGAGTGTGGTGGTCGGAGGCGGCGGCACGCCCCGCGCCACGGCCGTGGGGAGCGGCGCGGAAGGAGGGAGAGGGGAGCGGGGCGATAAATTTGCGCTCCTAATACTTCACCCCCTTGCCACCCCCACCCCTCATTCTCATCTCTCCGTCCCTCTCTCTGTGCTCTTGGCTCTCTCGCTCCCGCTGGACGTCTAGCAGCCAGATGAGTGACTCTTCTCACGTACGGCACGACGGCGGTTCGTCTCGATTGGTCCAGACCGCTGCAGCTCCCGGTCTGCTATCTCACTACTGCTACGGCTCGGCGGCCGCGCTGGCCGCGCGCTCCTGCCCTCGGCTATCTCACATGGCCTGGCCGCGGAGCAGCGCGGTTTCTTTTTCCATCGGGCAGGCTGAGTCCGCACACCGCCGCCGCCGTCTCATCGTGCGTGGCGCGGAGCTGCTCCCCCTCAACCCCGACGCCGCCGCCGCCGCCGCCGCCGCCGCCGCCGCCGCCGCCGCCGCCGCCGCCGCCGCCGCCGCCTCACCCCCTTCCCCGGCCGCCTTCAGGCCGTAAAAGACTCGCGGCGACAAATGTGACAGAGTGCGCCGGCCCCGGACCCCCTAGGGACGCGGCCGCACGATCGCCTCCGAGCGAAAACGCAACCGGAATTTCTCATATAGCCGAATATAGCGGCGGCCTGGCCTCCTAGCGATGTGGACGCGGAGCCGGGACGAGACGGAGGGTTGGGAGGGGGGGGGGTATTTTATTATAGATGGCAGTTTATCTAATTCGAAGGTCTGGCTGCCTCTGCCGTCTGCACCACACGTCCGCCAGTGATACTAATCCTGCAGAGCCCCGGCGTCCTCTGAGAAATGTCGCCACGCCAGGAGCAGGCCAAGGGGAAGGGCGCGCGGCGCCCAGTGGTTGGCATTTTAAAAATATATAGTGAGTGGTTTTACGGGGTGCACGCGCGCTGCTACTGCTTCAAAAAGTTGAACGGAAGGGGGTAAACGTATAAAAGTATGACACACGGTATGTTGAGGCGCGTCCGGTTCAATCTGAATTTGAATTTTAGAATGTTTTTGTGGGCGGCCATGGAGCTGCCTGGTGGATGGATGGGAAGGAGCGTCCTCGTCGTTAAAGTCGCTGGTGTTTCATCCGTATCTCTACGACTCACACGTGTGATATATACGTATGGACGAGCGGCCCCGTCGCCCTGTCGTTTGGTTTACGAACACCCCCCCCCCCCTCTCTCCTCCACCCTTTCCCCCGATCGCTGCTCCCTCCTTTACAAAGCGTGACGTCGCGGGTTTCGCAAATGGAGAGGGGGGGGGGGTCATCCTGCCGCATAAGATATGCATGCAGCAAACTCGCTGCCGAAACTGCCGCGAATAGGCGCCCCGTCCAGCCAGAAAGGCGATAAAAATTCGATTGCTTTTGGGTTTTTATTGGTGGAATATTATCAGTGGCCGTTTAGTGCGGGGGCTAGTAAGTGTGACGTTGCACAACCGTTTTTGCGACAACTTTTAACGAGGTGGGCAGCAGGATGTTCAAAGTCGACCCCTCCTTCCCCAATAGCGAATCACGATCAGGAGACGCATCAGCATTCCGCCCCGGCCAGGCGCGGCAAAAGCGATTCGTGAAGGAAGAGGGAGGGGGGGGGGGGCTGACGTCCGGGGCCCGGGTGCGCATGATGCGGTCAGTGTGAGTCAACGGTTCGCACGTCCCTCCGCCCCTCGCACCCGGCGCCGTCATACAGTCCAACGCTGTCCAAGGCGAGTGACACTTGGAAATACTGTAGGAGGACGTGAAGACCGTCCACTAATCAACATGCTATTACGTACTGTAGTCGCACTACTTGTCATATTTCTCGAAAAAACCGTGAGGAACCAGCCTTTTCACGCACAGCTGTGCGCCGTGGGTGCAGGACGGTGCAAACTTTTGTACAGCCTATGATGTGCGAACGATTGTGCTCGCTTTGATACTTTCGATCAAGCTTTTGATTTGCACTGTTCTCACACGAATTATGGCACATATGTAGTACTTACCTTACAGAGCAGGTTTTTTTTGACAAGTGGGACAAGACATAGTGCTGTTGTCATGTGTATTAATGAATAGAATTATTTGAAATGCCTGAAAACAGGGTCTACCAGCGCATCCTGACGTGCACTAAATCTTTAGCTTTTAAGTACTCGTACACTGCAGTCCAGGCGACGTTGTCTCGGGGCCCGGGCCGGGCCCGGGGTTAGGGTACCCCAAAAAATGGTCATGGTAAAAATTTCCGAGTGTTCATGTCTTATTCCGTGATGCCTCAAGAAAAAGGCCTCCTGTCAAAATCTGAGCGAAATTGGACAATATTTGACCCTCGCGAAGTCGGTTCAAAGTTTAACATAAGTTTCTTATGGGCGATCTTAAAAAAAATCACAAATTTGGCCCAGGGCTCAAAATATTTATTGTAGACCGTAACTGTTGGCAGAATCGTAATCTACGCTAAAAACTGAGCCAGACGATATGCCGCTTGTTAGTGTAGTCCACCTTGTCCCTATTTCATACAGGGGTGAAAATAGCGAAAAACAGCCAAAAATGACGATTTTCGGCAAAAAATCAAAATATTTTCTTCGAAACGTGATGTAGTACACTGGCAAGCGGCATGTCGTCTAGCTCGGTTTTTAGCGTAGATTACGTTTCTGACAACAGTTATGATCTACAATAAATATTTTGTGCCCTGGGCCATATTTGTGGTTTTTCTTAAGATCGCCCATAAGAAACTTATGTTAAACTTTGAACCGACTTCGCGAGGGTCAAATATTGTCCAATTTCGCTCAGATTTTGACAGGAGGCCTTTTTCTTGAGGCATCACGGAATACGACATGAACACTCGGAAATTTTTACCATGACCTTTTTTTGGGGTACCCTAGCCCGGGGTGAGTAGCATCGGACGCCTCGCCACGGCGCACCTTTGTCGGGGTTAGGAAAGGGCCTCGACTAGAATATTAAACGAACTGCCGCAGCGAGGCGTGATTTGCAGCGGTATGGGCTCGGCGTGGCGATAGCTGCGCCGATTTGGTGCCGCGTCACACCTTTGGCAGGGTCCCACCTTATACTCGCCGACACTCACGCTGTCGAAGTCCAGTCCAGTCTTTGATTATTTGAAGAACAAACGTTGCAGTTTATGCGAGCAGGAACCGGCGCGCTCCCCGCTGATGCTATCACTGTCAGAAAAACACACATAATTCCCTTCGAAAAAAAAGGGAAAAAGAAGTATGGACACAGATTACGGAAAGGTGAAAGAAAAAATCTCTGTCTTTCTCTCGAATGAATGAATAAATTAAAAGGCGGATCGAAAAATAACGCCGCTTGGCCGCGAGCATTAATTATATCTTTTCCCGCCCGGTCAGGCCTTTGGCTGCCTTTGGCGCGATGTGTATAATGATATAGGAAGAGGGACGTCGTTAAATCGCCGTTAAACGAACAGGGAAATGCGCGGGGAGTATTAGAAGCCCGGGCGTGGCGCCGGGTGGCTGGGCTCCAGCCCCCATGTTACTTTCGCAGTCGAAAATAATTTACGACGTTCTCATTTTTCGGCGCGCGGCCCGATGTCCGTTCCCTCCTTAATTGATCCCAATTTGGTAATCGGGCCTTTTATTCCCTTGCTGCTGGTGAATGTAGTCATTACATCATCCCCAGTGATGGACAGGATGAGTGAAGAGTACTTACTCCTCCTGAGGGAGGAGAGAGAGAGACAGAGAGACAGAGAGAGATATTAAAAATCGGTGTAGGTACACCCCTCGAAAATCAAGATTTAGTCCTACTGCTGTAAGTGTAGGACAAGCGTTGTCTGGCGTTTTCAGCAGTGGGAAGTGGGAGTACGTTTTACTAGAAGTTTGGTTAAACAATCAGACGAAAAGTGAAAGGACATACTTTGATTTCAAGTTGGCGTTTCCCATAACAGCGTGAGAGGCGTCTGGTTTGCTAAACCACTTTTCATATCAGGGAGCAGGAGTATGCTTTTAGGCTTGTGTACCTGACAGTTCCACGTCTTGGCCTGGCCTTAGAGAATGCTTACCTCTGCGAGCCGAAGCCTGTAGGTAGTGTAATGCAATTATTGGTTGGAACCAACTTTGCGCGCGCCCGCTCAACCTGGACGAAGGGTTTAGCCCCCCCCCCCC
>NW_026267328.1:385493-392275 GCF_000697945.3 Frankliniella occidentalis | reverse complement strand
GGGTGGGGGGGGAGGCCGCAGAGCAACTCCCGTGTTCTTTTCAAAGAGGGCAGCGGCCTGCTGGGCTTCCCTTTGGCCCCCTCTGGGGCTCGGCTGCCCGGGGGCGCCATGGCCAACCCCATGGGCCGCCCGGGCTTCATTTTCGAACATCCTTTTCTACTCTTTGCAGTCCGGCACATGCTACACGTCCGCAGTGAGCTGAGCATGGCGTGGCGGGTCGGCCCGTCGTCTTGCATTGGCTGCATGAGGGCATTGCGGAGGCTTGGCCGCCGTCGCGCCAGGCCACGGGCCTGCAGGCAGGCTGAGCGGGCGAGCCCCGACAGTGTCTGATCGGACGGATGCCACGAGCGTGCACGTCATCGGGGGGTTTGTGTCAACCGCTCAGGCGCGAGCTCGGCGGGCGTGCGCTGGCTGAGGCCACCACCGTCACTGGCGACGCGAAGGCCGCCGCCGCAGCGCAGCAGCCGCATTTCGAAACAGGGTCAGACTCATGCTCGAGCTGCTTGAGAGGGTAAGAGTCACCCTGCACCAGGGCGTCGTTGCGTGAACGTGACCCATCTGTGTCCGGGCCGCACACGGCCTGTGACCAGTCTATGGCTCGGCCACGCCCCGCTTGTGGCCTGTCCGTGACAAGTCCAACGCCCAGCCTGTGACCAGTCTGTGACTGAGCCTCGCCCTGCCCGTGACCCTACCGCCTCCAACCAACCCTGTGACTGGTCTATTGCCAGGCCGCTCCTAGCCTGTGACCCGTCTATGATCGGTCCGCGCACAGCTGCCTTTGTGACTATGTAGTTTGTGACCAGTCCGCGTACAGCCTGTGACCAGTCTGTGACCGGGCCGCGACCCCGTCCCGTCCTATTTATTAGGGGCGACTTGCAAATGGCTCTGCACGAGAAGACTGTGTCCTGTCAACGTTCATGAATAATACACCACGGCCAGCCTGCTGGCCGGGGCTCTGCAGAGCGGGGTGGGGCCCGCGCGCACGGCTCATGGCGGTGAACAGTCCAGTCCCGCCCCTGCCTGAACCACGCCCCGGGAGAGGGAGAGAGAGAGAGAGAGAGAGAGAGAAGGGGTGACGCGCCCCGATCTTTACGCCTCTCATTTCCCTAATCGTATCTTTCACGGAGTCCGAAGCGAAAATACTCAAGCGCTGCCAGCGCGCCCCGCCGCCTCAATTTTTTATGCACGGCTAGAGTTTCTAGAGACGCGAGCGCGCGCGGATAGACAGACGGCAGGAAGCGTGGAATAAAAGACGCCGGATCCGTTTTCTGTTGTGTTGTTCGTTTCTCCTCCCAAGATCTGTGAGCTTTAGGGAGATTGAAAACCTGCTGCCGGCGCTGCTTGTGTAAATCTGGCTCAGCTCTGTTGTTGCACCCAGGACACTCCCTGCCGGCCTGATGCGGCCGATGCTCAACTTTCTTCAATTCTTATCCCGAATTTATGTGTGGTGCCATGTTTCATTTCCTTTTATTCTGGTACTGCACCCGACTGCACTTCCTGAGTGCTTTTCGTTTTCGAAAAGTTTCTAGGGTAAAAAGGTTTTGATTTCAATGAAAGAGAGTAGGTTTCAGGTAATATTATGCTTTATTTATACACACTTTAAGATCACATTATCACAGTCATTTAATAAAAAATAACATTCCAATTATAATGACTATTTTATAATGAATGGTGTACATCATGCAACCCATTCTTTATTTATCATTTCCCGCTCCAACATCTTTCCACATTCCTCATCAGCTACAAGCTTACTTTGTAACCACTCCGAGCAAAAAGCGAAAAAGCCTACATTAATTCTTTCTCACTTTTCCACACTCTACGTTGGACCTATCAGGCTCGCCACTGCGGGCTACACCACATCGACTCAGGGCCAGCACACTAAATACAAAAATAACCACTGATGGACAGACAAGAGTAGCGACACAAGCTTCACTGAGATAGGGCTAATGAATTCTGTATTTCTCAGATTACAGTAGTATCGTAAATATTGGGGTATACTGCTAGAAGTTCTTTTTTAACCATGCACATTTTCACGAAAACATCAATAGCGTACAATATAACTCCTATAAGTGATTTTAGCGACAAATACAGAAGTGTAACATAACTTTTTTCCACAAAGACTCATGCAAGGAGTAAGTTTCTTAAAGTTTACATAAAACACAAACTATTACTAGAAACCCTCATTTTTTTTGTATGTTTTGCATTTTTACCATACCATATTTTTTACAATGGAAAGTTATGTGGCGAATTCTTAACCCATCATCGCAAAAATATGCTTTATCCATTTTTAGTGTGTACTTTACTTACGTCGTGTTCGGCCCCCCGGCTTGCAGATAGGTGCACTTTTCACACACGCACAACTACTAGTGTGGCCTTTGTCCAACTCAAGAACACAAAGTAACAAACCTCACCTTCTTCCTCTCCCTCTATCAATTTTTTAAAAGTCTTCATTTTTTTTTACGGAGCTTTTTTCCCCCTCCCTATTTCCTTTTCTCACTGTATGTCTTCGCCCCGCCTACGCGCATGGCACTGATATGTCCGACATCAATACGAAGGGCAGCGCGGTCAGTCTTACGATTATATTATAAAAAGTGCGCAGTGGGCAACTTTGGTAGGTTGCTTTGTGGCGCGGGGCTCAGCAGCGGCGGCGTGGCGCAGCGAGGCGTGGCACGCGGGCCCCTGGCCAGGCTCCACGCCCCGCCACGCCACGATCAACGCCCTGCATTCACTTTGGAATTGTTTGCAGCAAACCACAAAAAAGAACAAGATTTTACTGCCATCCGCGAACCTTTTCCAGATCTGCGTGAGAAAGTTGAAAACAATATTGAAAACGAAAGAAATTAATTAAAATTACTAGGACAGCTAGAAAGTCTTTGAAGATATTCACGAACGACGACCCTCGAAAAATAGTCCCAAAAGAGGGGAAATGGCTGAAGGGAAGACGGAACAGTCGACAATCGGTCGGATCTGCACCCTCTTGATTTGAGTCAAATTTATAGTCATGAGAAAGGTTTATAACACAGACTGGAAAAGTTCTCAGTTGTAATGGAGTGCATTTCCTTATACCCGTAGCGATTGAACCAGTTCGAAAAGGGACATTGAACACATTACAATTAAGCGTTTTTCGGTTTAGTTTTTTTAGTCTTGGAGTTAGATCTCCGATCATCTACGAAAAAGCCAAAATAACCGCTTCTGCATGCCACCCCCTACTACACAGGAGGCTCCTGCCTAATAAAAATAGTCCCACAAATAATATATTATATAGCTCTGACTGCAGAAATGACATCCGAAACACAATCGCTAAAGAAAACAATGGTTTAAATTACAAGTGTTAACTACACAGCAGGGTGCGCCGTAAAGTAAAGAGTATGACTCAAAGGTATACAAAATAAGGGCATATAACTAAGACAATGAACAGAATCACAGGCTAACGCCGAATATAAACAGTTTACATTTTTTCTCAGAGTAGACAAAAAATAGATTTATTGTAGAATGCACAGGTAACATCTACCAAGTTGCGTCCCATTCGACTACAGGACATCTCCACTACACATAACACCTCTGTTTTTTTCTTTCTTTCCCCCCCTCCCCCCTGAATTCCTTTTCTTCTCAGGTCTGAAGATACATGTTCAACAATTACAACTTACTACCCTGATAAAAACGGTTTGTTAAACACATCACTAAAAGAGGCTATAACAAGTCGGATATCGTTCACCACAGAGAGTGCCACAGCAAAAGTGGGCGCGCACCATCTTCCCACCGCCGTGATGTATGCTTGTTAATTACAAATTACATATATAATATATACTATGCATTACAATGTACAAACAAACATAAACAATAAAAGAATTAATCAATCAGTGCCTCTTTCTTTTGGGCCGAGCCGAAGTTGCGTGACAAACACCACCCTCGGCTCCAGGCCACATTTAAAAAAAAACTCCCAATCCGCAAGTGGCCAACACACCGTGAAGAGAACAAAGGACGCAAAATCAAACTCAAAGGTAGAAACAAAACTTTCTAAGACAAAAAAAATGATATAAATAAAAACGAAAAATAATATTTAATATATAAAATAAAAATTTGGGGCAGACGGTGCGCCCCAGCACGGCAGCGAGCGCTTCAGGGGGCTATAAGAGCGCTACAGCTCGCTGCCGCGCTGGGACCCCAACGTCCCATCCGCTTCACGATATCCTGCCGACTGCACGGGGGGGACACCCCCACCACACACACACACACACACACTCACACACATGCACACACTCACACATACAGGCTTTGGCTAACTACACGGGGACCAGGCGCAGCAGGCTGTCCGAGTTCCAGAGCACCCTGGTGTCGTCCTCGCGCTCCCTGCAGTGCGGGAACATGGCCCCCCAGGCCACCGAGCCGAGGGGGGCCAGCGGCGCGCCCAGGGGGTCCGCGGCCGTCGCCCCGGGCACGGGGGCGGCCACGGGCACGGGGGCGTGCGGGTGGTGCTGGTGCTGGGGCGTGCCCTGGTGCGGGTACCACACGCTCGCCGCCCCCGCCGCCGCCACGCCCGCCGCCCCCGCGGCCGCCGCGGCCGCCGCCGCCGCCGACTCGAAGGCGAAGCCGGAGGCGTTGAGGTGGAGCATGGCGTCGGACCAGGTGGAGGGCGTGGCGCGCGCGCAGTCCTGCAGCGTGCGAGACGACCGCGATCTCTTCACGCCGCTTCGCCGAGCCTGCAACAAACAAGACAACAAAAACCGTGAGTCCAGGGGTTCCAGGCGGTTCCAGGGGTTCGAACACCGAGAGGAGGATCATTTTCCCCGGCAGGTGGTGTGCGTGCTGGAGGAGTGCTGGAGGCGTGCTGGGGGCTCCAGGTCCTGATTAGGCCGGCAGCAATCTAAATAACTATTGCTTGTCCGAAGGGGTAATCTCGCTCCATCTCCAGGGGGCGGGCGGCGGGGAAGCGAGAGAGAGAGAGAGAGAGAGAGAGAGAGAGAGAGAGAGAGAGAGAGAGAGAGAGAGAAGGGAGAGCACGAAACGCAGAGGGGCCGGGCCCATCTGCACGAGATGAGGGAGGGAGGGAGGGTGGGGCGAGAGGGACAGAGAGAGAGGGGAAAATAAAAAGATGAAAAGACAGAGATTACCGAGTTGCAAATTCTCAATGCCCGCCTCCACTCCGCATAACAATTTGCCCGCGCCAGGGCCCTTGTGCTGCGTCCCGAGCGGCAACGGCGGCGGCGTGCAAGATCACGCACTTATTCGGCTGTTGGAGGCGGAGGAGGCCGACGACTCTTGCTTTTCATTTCTTATTTCGCACGGCGTGTCGTGGCGCGGCGATCCGCCTCCCATCGCCTCACTTTACGGCTGTGCAGGGCCGGGTCGGGGGCGGGCCGGGGGCAGGGAAGGGGGGTGAGCGTGGAACACAACAAGCCACTTATTCTAACGCCCATCTTGCCTGTTTCCCAAAGACGGGGGAGCAGCAGCAGCCGACGAGCTCCTCCCAGCCCAGCAGCGGACCTGCTGCTGCTGCCGCCGGAGAGTAAAAAGTTTAGCCCAACAAATTGAGGCCGATCGACATTTCGAGTTGTGTCTGTCCGTCCGTCCGCCGAGATGCCCCTCCGTCCCGCCCGGGTCCGGGGCTATATACATTATTGGACCGGTTTTTGATAGGCTTTTGATGCTCCCCGCGGCGGGGCGCGGGGGGGCGCGGGGCGGGTTGCGTGTCGCGCCTATCGGGGCGCCCTGGCCTTGCCGTAAGTTTTGGCGCGACCCGCCCCATCCCATGTAATCTGATCCACCAGGAGGAGATGACCGCGGCGTGGCCAGAGCCGGGCCGGGCCAGAGCCGGAGCTCCTATCCAGAGCCAATCCGATCAGAGGACGACGGCGACGACGAGACACGACCGAATCGTCAGCATCAAACGCGACCGGACGACGGCCGAGAGGCGTGCCGTGCTGAGCCTCAAGATAAACAGAGGGACCCGACCCGTCCATTCAAAAAACCCCGCGAGATAAAATAACGAAAAGAGACTTTTTATTTATTTTCCTTCGTGGCACTTTTACCCTGTTAAACCTTCCCTCGAGTTTCTTTCATTTCTTGACGAAAAGTTTACCGCCAGGGTGGCGGCGGCGGTCTGACGATGGGGAAGGCGATGCAGAATTCATCAAAACGAACCGATAAGGAATTAATTAACCGGACCACACCAACGAGAGAGAGAGGGACAGAGTCAGGGGAAAGGGGACGGGAGTCGCGATGCACGCTGGCGATCGTAGTATCCCTTCTCTCGCTCTTTCGACTTCCCGGATTGAAAACTCGTTGCCATTATGAAATCAGCGCTCGAGATGCATTTACATACCAAGGGGAGGTCGGCTACAGCGCGGCCCCTAAGCAGGCTGGCGCACGGAGAGGATTGAGGGGAGGGGGTTGGGAGGCCCTCCACTACAGCCGTTCGTGCTCGTGCATTATATTTTAGGAATATGGCACGTCCTGCACGGACGAGAGGGGTAGGCTTGGGGAAGTCGGAAAGTCGCCCCCTTTTCCCCGTTTCCCATCTCTCTCACACTCTCCGTTCCTCGCCTGTCCACTCCACTCCCTGGAGAAAACTAAGCCAGAAAATATGCCCCAGACACCAGCACTGGCCACGTGACCAACGGGCCGACCCCCCTACTACACTGCCATGAAAAATAAAAGTAACACGTTTGAAAAGGGGTGGCGAGGAGTAACTGTAAGGGTGCTGACTATTGAATGTCGTCCTAGTGCATTGGGGGCGTAAGTGACTTGACCGGGAGGTAGAAGTGGGGAGGGGCGGGGGAGAA
>NW_026267328.1:382687-384353 GCF_000697945.3 Frankliniella occidentalis | reverse complement strand
CCCCGGTCGGTTCCGCCCCTGTCCGACTTGGCAGCGGTACTGCCCCCCCTCCCCTTTCCCCCTCACATGCCACCACGAGCGCCGCCGCTCCTGCGGGGCCTCCCCCTGCCCGGGCAAAACCGACACGAATGCGTTGCGGACGTGACGGGACGTGACGGGGACGCGACGGGACGCAACGTGACGTGACGGGCGTGTCACGGCGCCGTCACGGCGCGGCGCGACCACTGCAGCCGACCCCTATGACCACGGGCGCGCGGGGGCGGCCGTCCCCCTCTCCCCCTGCACTCCCTCCTGCGAGGCGGGGGCGGCCACCACCATCCGTCTCTGTCCCCCGGCCCCTCTCTCTCCCATGCCATTGTCCTCGATAATATTTTTCAATCATCTTCGCCCGCCGCGCGACGCCAGCACGCCGCCGCCGCCGCGCCTCTGGCAGCGTTTTCAACGCCCTGCCCATTTCCGAAGCGCCGCCACGGCCGAGCAGCCACGCCAGAACAGAACGGCATTGCAAAACAATGGTCGTGGTTGTGGTTGAGGCGGGCGGGCGGGCGAGTGCGCTGGAGCAGCGGGGTTGGTTACCAATCGCTCTCGCACACAGACACGCTCAAACACATACTACAGGGGGGGGAAGGGAGAGAGGAGAGGGGTCCCGGTGAAATCCACTTTTTTCGGAATTTCTGACAGTGACTGTTCAGGATTAGGAGAGTCGGAGGAAAGAACGCTAAAAGAGGAAAAGGGCGGGGCGGTCGGAGAGTCGGGGCGAGACAGCCGTCGGGATGGTCTCGTCCGCGCTGGGGATTTCAAGTAGAATTATGTCAATTCCTTTCCCTACACCACCCCCGGAGGCACCGCCAGTCGGAGGAGAGAGGGGAGGGGGTCTAATCCGATGACCCCCGTGATCTCCAAAACCCCCCCGACAGCTCTCCATCTCCCGCTCTCTCCATCTCATCTATGTTGATCTGATCTGCGACTTTGGCTACTAAGGTACAATAACATCATGCGCTCCCCCCAAAACACCACCCCTGTACGTTACATGGTCAAATGGCGGGTTGTGCGAGTGGCGTCAACCGAAGCCAGCCTCCCTCAACCAACTAGCAGCACTCCTCAACCGGGCCGCGCCGGCGCAGCCGCAGGCGCCGTCAGCCCAGGCCAGCGATCCATCAACCGAAAATATCCGCCCGTCATTTCCCGATACTTCTTTTTACACGGCGTCATGCCTGATGTATCAAAGCCGCAGTCAGCCATACCCCGCCGCAGCCCACGGGCTTCTTTCTTCCACCTCTCTCTTTCTCTCTCTCTCTTTCTCTCTCTCTCTTTCTCTCTCTCTCTCTCCGCCATGCCCGGCTCTCCCGTCCGTGCCCGAATCGAATGCTGATCAATTCGACAGGATGGTCGGGATAGATGGTCTGGATAAAGGGGAGGAGGGCAAAGTAGGGGCGGAGGTGGAAAGGGGGGGACATGACCGCCGCCATGGTGCCGTGTCAGCGGAACATGAGCCGACCACCAAGGCCAGACATGTACCCGTCAACGCTCGCCCCGCCGCGGGTCACCGTCGTGGTGCTGGCGGCGATGGAGACCGTGATGATGATGATGACGATCAGACACAGAGGGGGAGGGGGGGGAGTCAGGGCAAGTTAAACTGTGCCCCACACCCCTTCCCTTTGGGGGG
>NW_026267328.1:376575-381927 GCF_000697945.3 Frankliniella occidentalis | reverse complement strand
CAGGCGGGACGGAGAAGGGAGAGGGGAGTATTTACACCCGAGGAATTCGAAATAAAAGTGATACCCAGCTGTAAAGGCAGCGGCGCGTTGCACAGAAGAGCGACTGCGGGGGGAGAAAGGAGAAGGGGGAGCGACTTTACGGCCGCAGTGCGCTCACTGCACCCACACGCCTGGTATGGCTTCTTCGGCTTTCCCGGACGGATGAGACGTGGTGGATACGGGCGGGGCCGCGGTAGGGCGGGGCGGGGCGAGGCGGGGCAGCCGGGAGTCCCCGTGGGATGGCGTTCCCCTTCCCCGCGCCGCTCGCTTTTGCCACACGTTCCAGGCGGGAGAAATGAAGACTTCTGGAACCGCGGCCTTCCGGCCATTTATCTACATGCACAGCGGGGAGAAGGGCGGAGCGCGGAGCGGGAGAGAGAGAGAGGGATGGGCCACCACACCACCACTGCATTGGAGAGACAAGGATCGATAGAGTTTCGTTTCGTTTCATTTCATGCTGGCTGGCCCGTCTGGCCTGGCTGGCCCGCCGTGCTTGGTGATTGATGTGAAGGGGGTTGCTCGGTTGGCTCTCCCGCCCCGCCACACCACGGCCAACGCCTCCTAGCGCACTCAAACGTCTAACGAACCCCCCCCCCCCCCTCCTTCTTTCTACTCTACGTCGCCGCGCCAGTTGGAGTTCTCTGCGATCTATCATGTAACGGGGCTGGGTGGGACGGGGAGGAAAAGGGTGCAAATGCTCAAGAGGGTTGCGGAGTCTAAATACCCTCCGGCCCCGCCCCGCCCCGCCGCCGCGCCCTCGAGTGAGTGGCACAGAGAGAAGGGGAGAGAGAGGGGCGTAAACGTGTCGCCACGCCCCTGCAGCCACACCACGCCCCGGCCGTGCCGCCCGCCGCGCCCCGCCACACCCCGCGATCGACACGTCATGTCGTGAACGTTAATCATTTCAGCAGAAATGTTTAATTAATCATTCCGCAGCAGCAGCAGAAATCATTTTGCATCCACCTCTGCAGAACAGGCGCACAGACCCCGGTTAGCAGCAGACGACGACGACATGGCGGGGAGGGGGAGGGGGGGGGGCGGCACCAGCTGACTGGGTACGCCTAGAGTCCTATATTGGGGAGAGACCCGCGAACGGAGGCGCTAGCTCTGATTGGCTGAGAGGGGTCACGTGGGGAGCTAATCCGCCATTTTGTATCCAAAAATTGCAACCCGTAAAAATTAACTCATACAATTATTTGGGTATAACACGCTGACACTTGGAACTTTAATATAGGTAATTTTGTGAGAAAGCAGTATAGTATGTATGAGGATTAACCAAATCATGAGAGCAATTCTAAAATAATCATTTCATAGTTAACTTTTAAGTTTCACGTTGGCAGCACTGTTTCGCCGTTGCTCGAGCAGACGACACGAGCAGGCGGCTCTCGGTCCAGTGAGGTTAGCTGCTTTGCTCGTTCTCGGGCTGTGGGGATCGTGTCGAAAAAGTAATGCCATGTATAGAAAGCTTAAAATTTGTACATAAATCGGCTCGCTTACACTCCCTAACTAATTTGAACGGTTTGGGAATTATGAGCGTCAAAAGATCCGAGCACCGTGCCGCCCGCCAGCCGCGCATGAGCAGAGCGCACGAGGATGCACCGCTGCTGGCGGGGGGCGGGTGGTGGGGGAGGCAGGGGACGAGCCGGAGCAGGGCGAGGGGGCTGCGGGGAGAGGGAGGACGGGGCCCCGCGCGCCACCATTTTGTATCCATTCGCGGGTCTCTCCCACATATAGGACTCTAGGTACGCCCGGCAGTGGCGCCGCCCTAGGCCGGCTGGGAATGGGATAGAGAGGGGGAGGGGCTTATCGCTCTCTCTCTCTCTCTCCCTCTCTCTTCCTCTCTCTCTCCATTTCCTCGCCACGCTGGCAGTCACACATCACGCCGTTTAAAGTGTGGAGGAAAGGAAAGATGGAGGAAAAGGAACGAAAGAAAGGCTTCAAGTCGGCTAGAAATGACACCGACGCCGCCGCCGCAGCCGCCCGCACACAGGCCACCACCACCGCCACAACGTCCTCTCTCGCACAGACGAAATTTCAGACGTCACGCACAACGCGGTCTTCTGCTGTCATATAGCGCCAGCTCGCGAGTGTGTGTGTGTGTGTGTGTGTGTGTGTGTGTGTGTGCGTGTGCGTGCGTGTGGCGTATACGTATCTATATGGCAATTAAGGCTGTCGTGTCGCGGTGTGGCGGGGCGTGGCGCTCAGTGCCGCATGTGCCGGAGAAGGCCGTAAATGACAACTGCAGCCCGCTCCCCTCACACACACACACACACACACGCGCGCGCGCGCGCGGGGCGCACGCACTCACACAGACACAGACATTTGAGGTCACCCCTATACGACAGAGAGAGGACCCACGAATAAGCAAAAAAACAAGTTTCGCGAAATGGTGGACGCGCACTTATTTCGCCTTCAAACACGTCATCGAAAGACACGCCCGACGTCGAAAGCACGTCAGCGACGTGGCTGCCCCAATTATGACATAGCGTAGCTGGCCGCTTCGCGGAAGAGACTTTTGTGGCGTGCAGGTGTATAGTAGCCTCGCTGCGGAGCTCTTAGCGCGGCGGCGCGCGGGGTAGCGGCTGCAGAGGTAGGCGGCCCGAAGTCTCCTCCAAACATTTTAGCACGACATTTAAGTGCCTACCGCAGAATGCCATTTCTCTCCCCCTCCCTCCCCCTCGTTCTCTCGTTCACCTCGTTTCTCTCCGTCGGTTCGGTCCCCCCCGCTCGTCAGATGGCCCGGCCAGCCCTGCCCAGCCGTGCCCAGCCGTCCCCTGCTGGTCCCCCGGCGGGTCCCACCGGGCCCCAGGCCTGCCATTAGTGCGACAGATATCCTTTCCCATGCACGGCCTCTGGGGCTCACTGCCATGAGGGAGCGAGAGAGGAGGCAAAAGAGAGAGAGAGAGAGAGAGAGAGAGAGACGGAGGGAGAGCTGTAATTCAGACACACACCACACTCTGCATCCTACTATGCAGGCTCACACAGAGCAGCGAGGGTGTGCCCCCCTCCCCCTCCCAGATGTTGCCAAAAACCCGAAGCGGAAAAAAGTGGGCGGATGTCGTGCAGGCTGGAGGGCCGAGCGGGGCGGGGCCAACGCAGCAGTGATACGCGGCGGCGGGACGGGCAGGCCGGCGGGACACGCAAAAAAGATGGCCCGATAAAAGAAAACAACCGAGCTCGGCGCGGCCCGTGGGCGGCGGCCCGCGGCCACAGGAGGGCCGCAGGGAGGCACGCCACCGTCATGGGGAGGAAATGTTCCTAACAACTGTCGCTCGCCGTTAATCGCTCTGAAATAAGCCCCCTTGCGCGCCGCACACACAATTTCGAAATAACGAAAAGAAAAAATTATAAAATGGAAACGTTTAATGAGCTAGAGCTTAATGGTCGAAAACTTGCACGGCGTGTTTAGAGGTTGGAGCCTGGTCGGAGTCGTGAGGGTAATGTCGACTGGTCAAAGACGAGCGTAATAAGTACGTACTCGTACACCGCGCGCTGCCAGCGAGCCGCGGCAGACGTGACAAGCACAGAGCGGTGCGCGCCCATGTGGCCGTCCGTCTGCCACACCGTCCTCCCTGCCGGCCTCGTAGGGCACAAGGCTGGCCTTTCAATGGCCGACATTGCAACCCCGCCCCGCCCCGCCGAGCGCGACGCGACCGCCGCGACGCCAAGCAAGCCCCTCCTCTGCCTCCACCATCACGTGACCCCCCCGGGGACACAAGAGACGCCTGTGTGGCTGCATCCGCTCCCAACAGAGACCGCCCTTGTCGTCCCAGCAGCAGAGCAGGACGGACGCTGGCTGCCGCTGCAACTCTCCGTATCCCCGGCGAGACGTGCAAAATAGGGATGGGAGGGAGAGGGCACCCGACGGTGTCGTCATGGTCCCGAGTGAAACCAAAATACAACAAAACCGCAGTGCAGCAACGTGGCATACCCCACGCACACGTAGGGATGGGTGAGGTACCCGACGCCTTGGCCCCAAGTATAAAACCGAAATACAACAAAAACGCAGTACACAGCGGTGCCCGCGGGTGCCCGGCGGTGCCCCACACACACTCAAGGCGAGGCCCGTACTCCTCGTTCGCACGTGCATGCAGATTACCGTTGGCCGGCGCGCGCGAGCTCCGCACACCGCCATCGCCATTAGGATAGCGTTGGGAAAGGCGTGGCGTGGTTATCACCCGCCGCCCCGCCCCGCCACGCCCCAGCCGAGCCCACCTTGAAAGGAACCGAACTTATTTCGCTTCCCACACCCTGCTGTGCCCCTTGTTATTACTATTGGCCGGTGAGGAAGGAAAACCCTTGGGAAATACAAGCAGCGCTGCTGCTGCTCCAGGCCGCCTTCGGTCCCCGCGGCCTGGCCTCGCCGGCTCCTATATCGATCTATCGAAGGACATGCGCCCGCCAGGCGCTAACTACATCCGGGTCCGCGCACCAACCGTCCGCCACCGCCCCGGCCAAAAACAACAACAATAACAAGAGACCAGCGGTGCTGCTACCGCAGTGCGAATAACGTCGTGCATATAACCCTAATCTGTTTATCTTGCAATGTACGCCATTTGACTGGGAATAAATCTCTGCCCACGTTATCTGCGACAGAGAGGCACGGCCTGGCCCGGGGGGTGGTTGGGGAGGCGGGACATCTCCACCGCCCCCTCCCGCCCCTTCCGCCCACGCTGCATAGCCCGGGAAATGACGGCAACTTTTTAACTACCGTGCGACACAGCAGCAGTAGCGGTAGCGGCAGCAGCGCGGGGTGCGGACGGAAACGGGAGAAAGAGGAGAGAGGAGAACGAACGAGGTGGGAGGAGGAGAGGAAGAGAAGACGACCCGGGGGACGCGACGACGGGGCCGAAGGAAACATACAAATGCAGCCGCGACACACGGCCGGCCGGCCCATTTGACTATAAAGCATGACTGACGTCACCCGGCGCGCCCCATTTGACCGCGCGAGCGTGAAGCACCGACCCTGCGCCCCGCCCACGCACCCCAGGAGCCCCAGGTGGCGGGCGGGGTACCCGCGGCGGGGAGGGTGCCGACGCGGACGTCCCGCGCACCCAGGTGGGCCCCGCGGGGGAGCCAGCTGGGGCCAGCTGGGGGGCAGGGAGCTTAGATGGAACCAGCCCGGCCGGACAGTACACGGCGTGTGACGTCACTAATAGCATTTTAACGAGCGGACCTTGGCTGAGACACACGCACTGGGTATGCGTTCCGTAGCGGCCGCGGCACAGCGAGCCACTCATCAACGCCAAAGCTGGCCAAATTACTGAACCACTCAAGTCAGTTGTGGCTGGGGGAGAGGGAGGGGGGGGGGGG
>NW_026267328.1:368668-376270 GCF_000697945.3 Frankliniella occidentalis | reverse complement strand
CCCCCCCCCCCCCCTCTTCGCACAATCTGATTATATTCAACTCGCAAGCGTCCAGCGCGCAACCGCTGCCTGGACTGACATTTTACGTTATTACCATGTATTTCAAAACATAAACCACCACACTCTAATAAAGACCCGATTCAGCGCGATTTTTCATATCGTTTGCCTCCCTGCTCAGAGCTGTAACCATAAAACGCGCGCGCGCGCACACACACACACACACAAACATATTCCCCTATCTGAATAAAATAATAACAATGCGGATAACGCATTAGCATTTGGCTGGGCGGCGTGGGAGCGAGTATCGCACGCACGCACACGATCGCCGGCGCTTTTAAAAACGAAAGCGCCGCCCGCGCTATGCACTTTGCAAAGGCCACATATGGGCCTCACGACCACGACCAAACCACGCGGCGGGGGGAGGAGGAACGAGCGGGGGGAGGGGGAGGGGCGAACCTGTCGAAACGCCACGCTACGCCACGCCGCACCACGGCCACCGCCTTTTCATATTAACATCAAACAGCCCCGGCGCACCAGAGCCGTCAATTTGGGCGTCCTCTTTCGGCCCGCCGAGGATATAGCGGGGTGGGGGGTGGGGGGCTAACACGGGCCATCAAAGGCACGGCGTGGAGTGGATAGACAGGGTAAGCAAGCATTGCCCTTCCTCCGACCCCTGCAATTTTCATCCTCCCGCCCCCCATACCCGCTCGTCTGCATGCTCGTCCTCCCCCCCCCCCTCCCCTCAGGTTGTCATCAGCGAGCCACCATACATTCGTTCGAAACACCACCGAGCCAAAGCCTGACCACGCTGATTATATTCCCATCCCCCCTCCAGGCGCCGCCCGTTCGGCCCCGCAATTTGGCAGTGAATGACAGTGGGAGGTATACGCAGTACGCACGGCGGGAGAGGGGGAGGTGGAGGGGAGGCGGCCCGGGTGCATCAAATCCGACAATCATAGTACTTTGGGCCGCAGCTGGACGCCGCGCCCGCGGCAAGCCCGCCCCGCTGCGACCGGTTCCCGTCCACCTATATACCTACACCTACCCGCCAACAAGACCATCGCCGTACAGTTTACGATGGCGCTGTTGGTCATAGCCTTTGAAAATCCTCATACCCCTCCCCACCCCACCTCTCTCACAACGACGGCCATATTTTTTCTCCCCCTGCTTCCTCTCTCTTTCCGTCTCTCTTTCTCTCCCTCGCTCTCTCGCTTTGGTGTGTGTCCCTTTTCTTTCTAATTAAGGTTCTTCTAATAGACGTGGCCCGTACAATAGAGCTCGCTGCAGGCCGCGCCGGCCGGGGCAGCTCAAAAGGCTTTTCAGCCTGCAGCAGCCCCGGCCATGCCCTCCGAAAGGTCAGTAACACCGGAGCCCCGCACCGCGTACACCGCACGCCGCCGTATTCGGCACTGAGAGGAGGAAATTTCGAAAACGGCGTCGGCGGTCGGCGGGCTTTCTGGTGCAGAGCAGAGCGCTGCAGACAGAGCGCTGCAGAGCGCTGCATAGCAAGCGACAGCGGCATAAAGGCACCCTCCCCCGGCCCTGCGCTTCCCTCCACTATATTGTTGTATAATGCCATCATTCCAGAGCTCCACTCACTGCCCCGCCCCGCCCCGCCCCGCCCCGAGCGCTGCTCCCCTCCATCGCCATCGCCATTCCAAATCCGGCCGTAAATTTCATGCTCAGCCTATTACTGTAATACAACACAGAGGCAGTAAACAGCGGAGCACCTGGCTTTCGTTACGGACCCGTCATGTGTCGTTAGACAGCTATTTTTGTATACATATTTTTTTCCGGTGCTCTTTCCCTGGCAATTTTGGACACAATCGGGAACAACGGGGACACGGTATGCAACATGGCGACGAGTTCTCACCTTGGTGGGCACGGGGGTCGCCTCCGCCTTGACGAGGCCTCCGCCGTACAGCCGGTTGACCTGCGTCGCCTGCGACGCCGGGTGCTGCTGCTGGCCGGTGGCGGTGCCAATGGCGGTGCCGGTGCTGGGGTGGTGGTGGCCGCCGGCATGGTGGTGGAGGCCGTGGTGCGGGTGGTAGCTCGGCAGGTACGAGGGCACGGCCGCGCAGCTGCCCAGCTGCGTCTGACTGCTGCCCTGCTGCTGCGACTGCTGCTTCATGTAGTTGTTGTTATTGTTGTTGAGCTCGGAGCAGGTAGACACGATGATATCTGGAATCAGAGAGAGAAAAGAGGACGGTTAGAAAAAGTCGGCGCCAGCGACAGTACTTCGCCCTCCTCGTCCTGGCAGCGGCGCGGGCCTGCACCACCTCACCGTGAAAAGGTCACAATTTTTCAAATGCCGGCCGGGCTGGCGCAAGGGGAGGAGGGGCAGAGGG
This sequence comes from Frankliniella occidentalis, assembly GCF_000697945.3. Lineage (NCBI taxonomy): Eukaryota > Metazoa > Arthropoda > Insecta > Thysanoptera > Thripidae > Frankliniella > Frankliniella occidentalis. The sequence goes on along the minus strand of NW_026267328.1, from coordinate 373,922 downwards.
GGTAGGGCGAACGTCATACGCATTCCCTGCTGAGTAAATAACAAGAGTTGACATTTTGGTCCGTCGCCGAACCGCGGTGTGGCGCAGTGTGGCTGGACAACGAATGTGTTCGACTGTTTGTGTGTGAGAGAAAGAGAGAAAAGGGAGGGGGGATTTGACACTAAGCGACTCCGAGCTAGCTGGCAGCTGGCGCCACCACAGAGTCGCAGGGTGAGGACGGCCGCCTCCGGCCCCGCGACCTTCACGTGGTTACCGCACCGCGCCACCGAGCGGCCGATCAGAGGGAAAGTAGGTTAGCCAAGGCGATGCGATGGGCCGGTGGTCGTGGTCACGGACCGTGCAGGGGCGGGCAGGCGACCGCGCGGGGACGGGGCGACAGCGAGCGCGGGGCCTTGGCGGAGCCGGGGGCATCAGATGGTTCATCGGAAAAGGGAGGACGGAGGAGGAGGAAGGTTTGAGCGAGAGAGAGAGAGATGGAGAAGGGGAGAGGGAAGAGGAACCAGGTGGAGCCTCTCTAAAAAGCCCAACCTCACGAAAACCGGCGCGGACGGCGCTGGGAGGCAGCGTGATGTTCTTGTGAAGGGAAGGGGCCAGACTACAATCCCCCCTTGAAAGACGGGGAACAAGCAGGAGGCGAGCCAGGCCCTGGCAGTGCCTGGGCCTGCCTGGCCTCGCTCTGCAGCGCCGCGGCCTCCGCCCCCTCCTCCTCCTCCGCCGTCTTCTTCTTCATACAATCGCCGCCATCAAGCCCCGCTTTATAAGTTGGCCGGAGAGGGCTTTGGGTCGGGTGTTTTTGGCATTGTTGTGCACAAGCCCCCCGCCAGGTATTCATTACATGCACTGCGAGCTGCTGCTGCACGAAGAGGCAGGGCCAGGAGAAACAACAAGAGGAAAAGGAATTATTATAGACAATTGCGGGGCTGAGGTTGTGCTGCGCTGGGCGCGTTCACGTCACGCCGAGGGGCAGCAGGGCCGGGCAGGGCGCCGGCCGCCGGGGCACGACCACGAGAATGATCAAAGTTAATGGAAAAAGCGAATTTTACACGTGGGCGTTCAGACAGCGGTGGCGGCGGTGGCGGAGGCACGGCTTGTGGTCTCCCAGGCCAGGCTGCCCCCATGCTGTGGTGTGGCGACGGGGGGAGGGGAGGGAGGGGGGAGGGCAAACTCGGCGGCCGCGCTGCCGATGCTGGGAAGCTTGAGCTGCTTCGTGATTACACGGCATCCTATAATCGGATTTGAAATTTGTGAAGCAGCGGCAGCAGCAGCAGCGGCGGCAGCCCGGCTTGGCCAGGGGCAGCCGGGCTGGCCGCCCGGCCCGCCTGAAGCCATACAGTGTGTGCTGCGCGCCCCGCACAAGACCTCCTGACGAAGCTAAGCGCCCCGGGCCGCCCCGCCCAGGAAGGACATACCTGGCATACAGGGAATTACACGCCAAAAAGGAACGCGCGTTTAGCATTTCCAAGAGTATTCGCGAGTGAAGGTTTTAGCCAGTGTAAGAAGAGGTACGTTGTGTGTGACGCCCGAGCGCTCTTGCGATCAGAGCACATAAATATCCTATCGCGACGAGGAGAATACGGAGCTGGGAGGGGGAATGGAACAGGCGCAGCCGAACCAAACAACACAATGGGGCTCTCTGGTACGGACGCGCAAAATATGCCGAGGAGAAGGGGGGAAGGGGGTTCGGGGAGGGAGAGGAGGGGCACTCGTTTGGTTCCGTGGCCGCTCACAATGCCCCCCGCGCCCCGCCCCGCCCCCTCCGCGGAGCTGTCCGGAGAGCAGCGCGGCAGCAAGAGAGCCTTTTGGAGCCGACGTCAATAGTAAGTATGATAAGTAGCCGTTAAATTCGACGTAAAGGGCGGACAGAGCCCCCCCTCTCCTCCGCGAGGCGGTCGGGTCGGACCGAGAGGAGATTTAGACAGACAGACAGACAGTCAGACAGTCGGGGACGTCGATCATTCCAGTGTTATCGCTTGTGCGCGACATTTCCCACAGATAAACAGGAGCGCTGCTGCTTCATCATCCTCCCCGCTCTTTATGCAACGACTGCAGCAAAAATGTAAGTCAAGAGTCGGCGGCGGCGGCCCGAGTGGAGCAGAGCAGGGCAGATGGTATCGAGGGACTGGTTCCAGAAGACGCTGGAGCTGCTGGAGTCGTGGCTATGAATGCCAACGTCACTCTCCTCCTCTGGAGTCTCCAGCGAGCGAGCGGCGCTCTGCTGCCGCTCCGGCTGCCAACTGCCGACTCACTCGCCATAACATGAAAAAGAGACGGACGCGCTCCGGGCAGTCTGTGTACGGAGGCCTTCAAGGTCCGCGATGACTCCCCACAGGCCGTCCGAGTGCGTTGTTCTCCAGGACGACGACGACAAGCAGGAAGGTCGTCGATGAAGGACAAGAAGACAGGCATCAGCGGGGAGCGCTGAGAGCGCGCTATTTCACCAGCGCTCATCCAAGAACAGGCTGTGCTCGAATACACTACACGGCTCTCTCTCTCCCACTCGCATGCATCACGCGAGACAAGAGAGCAGGATAGATAACGGCAACAACAGAGATAGATGAGAGACGCTGGGGATGAGCGATAATGTTACTCAGAGACACATTGTGCTCGCTAGATGCAGCAGCAGCAGCGCCGCCGCGCCGGCTCAGCCAGCCAGCAACACGGACCACGCTTCGGGGAACTTGTCACGAGCAACAAAACCTCCTGGCCGGGGGTCTCTCTCCGGGGCCCCGGCACGGGCTCGGCATGGGCCCCATGGGCCGCATGGGCCCGGGGCCAGCCACCCCGCCCGGGCCGTATCAAGTAATGCAGGCGTAATCAAGCAAGAGCCATGGGAGGGGAGGGGGGGGGGGGTGTACTGCTTGCAGCGAGGCTTCCACAAGAAGTAAAAGTAAAAGATGGAGGAGGCTGAGGAGGCGGAGGAGGAGGTCCTCCCAGGGCCCCATACATTTCGCAAAACCTATTCGTATTCTGACAGGCCCGCCCGGCCCCGCCCCGCCGGCCTATACCTGCCGCCACGCTACGCCACGCCACGACCGCCGAGCTTTGCAGCGCTTTCTCAGAGGTCTGGACTGCAAACAGGCCTTTGCTGCCAAACAGGAACTTGTGTGGTGCGTTCCACGAATAGGCCAGGCCAACAGCCCGCCGGGGCTTGGCAAGAGACGCATGACGGGTCTTTTCCAATCAATCGAACCTGATCGCACAGGAGAGAAGAGACAAAAAAAAATAAAAAATGAAAAGGCACGACAAGTCTCCAATCAAGCCAATCACGACCAGTGACAACCACGTGAACCTTTTACGATGTTTCTTTTTATTTCATTTTATCTCTCGCTCAAATCCAACGTGACCAGACTCCCGTGTCGTTCATTTCATGCGACTTGGTATAGTAGTGCGGGGTGAAAATCAATTCCACGTCTTCTGTGGCTTTTTTCCTATTCAAGACCATCATTTTAATCTCAGGTAATGCAGCAGCAGCGAGGCAAGGCAATAATAAACCACGGCCATTAGTTGTGCAATATAAAAGAGGAGCTACCCGGCCGTAGATACCAGCGGGTACCAGCGGGTACCAACCATACCACCACTACCACAAGATTGAAATGACGACGGCCGGTGGTGCACTCCGCCACCCACACAAAAAGAAATGAATAAAAAACCCGAAGAGAGAAAAACTCGTCTCGTCGCCGGCTTGGCGTGGGTCTCGAACCCCGCCGCGAGTGAGACTATCATAATAGCAATTTCAATCCCCACTGCTGCTGCTGCCGGCGCGTCGGTATCATAAGATTCGTCCGCCGGCCGGGGCGGGTATCGCGAGGAGCGCGCCAAGTTATTCTCTTATTATGCTTTAGCAGACCGCAAGGGCCGTAAGACACTTCATCCGGCAGGTCGAGTTACCGACATGGCGGCGTCGGTTGGAGCAGCCAACCAACCCTTCCGTTTATTTCCCAGAGGGTATAATAAGAGAGCGACGCCTTTCTCATTAAAACGTTAGTATTATTTTAAATAAATTCCGGTTCTAGTTTCAAATAAACAAAAACCTTGATGATATTATGTGTGTGGCGCAAAGCTCTGTGGCTCAACCAAGCGCAGGCCACTCGGACTGTCCACCAGCGTGCCAGCCGCGCCAGCCGCCACTCCAAACTGAACGCGCACCCCGCCCAAACAAGCACCACCCAGGCCAAACTCGGCTGTCGTTACCCGCGAGCGCGCGCGCGCACACACACATACACACACACGAACAGTTCCACTAGACTTGAGAGGGCAGTGGAAGGTTAGTCCAAAGGTCATCCCCGGCGCGCACAAGAGAACCCCCCGAGAGAGCCCGGGCCCCGGGCCGGCCGCGGACACTGACTTGATACTTCCTGCTCCCCCCCTCCCCCTCCCCTCTGGTGCTGGGCGTGTCCGATCAAACGGCTTGCTTGTGCCTTGCGCCGCTTGCGCCGGCTGCTTGATTGACAATCCGAAAACAATCGCCGCCGCCACGGCGCTCCACGACGCGAACGCGAACCTTTACCGTGGCTCGACATGCACGCCCGTGACCGGCCCGCCACGCCCCGCCACGCCCCGCCACGCCCCGCCACGCGATAACTGTGAGCCGGACAGGGGATTTAGAAGGGCACTCAGACCGCGCCCACAGCCTGGCGCAGCACCGCGAGCACGCCAACGCTAAAGCCGAGTTAACTTGACAGGACTGATGCAGAGTTACGGGACGCTCGGATGAGTGTTGGGCCAGGTTCAAATACATATATATTTTTTTCTCCGCTCCGTTTGCTTTTACTTTATATTTTTTTGCTCTTGAGCCACGAGCGGCGAATGTTTTAACGGCGAGCACGCAGCGCGTGGAGGGCTTAAGTCTGGGGCGCTTTGAAGGGTGAGTAATGCGGGAGGGAGAGGAGGGAAGGGGGAGGGCGGCCAAGGCCAGAGCGCGTCGTCAACGCGACGCCGACGACGTCGTGGCGTCGGTGATGGGCGTCGTCAGCGCAGCGACAGCGACGGCGGCGGCGGCGCCGCGCGATTTTGTCAAGAAGCCGTCAAAGTTATTGCAAGAGCACGCGGAGGTGGCGGCGCTGTGGCGCAGCGTGGCGCCGTAAAGGCGCCAATTAAGAGACGGCCGAGGGGAAGGGGAGGGGGAGGGGAGAGAGGAAATAAATGAGATAAAAGGCGTTATTACAACCGACACTACAGTGTGCGCGGGGGCCGAACAACTCGAACGTCGTCTCCCATCGTCCATTTTCACAATGGAAGGGGGAATTGGAGAAGG
>NW_026267328.1:346819-362258 GCF_000697945.3 Frankliniella occidentalis | reverse complement strand
CCGCCCCGCCCCGCCCCGCCGCGCCAAACCCGACCCGCCGCGCCGCGGGACGCCAATTTAGCGAAAACCTACTTTCAAAGAACCACGAAGGGGAACGACTCCAGCGTCTTGGCTGAGCGAGCGAGCTGAGTCACACAGACACACACACGCACACACACAAACGTAAGACCGTTCAACCCGGTCGTGTACAAGCACCGCGGCGACCGGACGAAAAGGAAAACCTTTCTGACGCTGTTTACGGCAGAGTTCTAAACGTCTGCGCACACGGTTTGACTACACACAGGCACAAGTGGCACGGCAACGGTCTCTCTCTCTTTCTGTGTACGCTCGCCTCATGTGAGTGTGAACGTCTCTCCGAGTGACGAAATACGAGACAGGGTAACTCTGTTCAAATATAAGGTCCCAAGAGTCCGCCATAAAACCCCTCTTTCTCTGTCTCTCTCCCGCTTTTTCGGGCCTGAAGGCAAACACAGAGGTCGAAGCACCACTCCCTCTTTTCACTCTCTCTCTCACACCGTCATTTCTCTCTCCCTCTTTTTTCCGTCTCTCGCTCTAGCTCGCTCGCATCCACTCGAAAACTTCATCGCATAGGCCACGCTTTCAAAATGGCGACGTCGGCGGCGTGGCGGGGCGCGCGCGGGGGGCCATCGGAAAAACGCGCGCGAGCAGCCGGACAGAATAAATTACCCTGGCAACTAGGGCGAGCCGGGCCCCGCCGGGCGGCCGCGGCCGACACTCGGAATGAAATGAGGAGCACACGCGCAACACGCCGCCGACGACACTTTTTCACGAGCTTTCTGGGGGCCGTCACAATTGTCATACCGGCGCAAAATATATATATATACATCGGGAGGCACAACAACGTCGCCATTCAACGGGAACGTGAGGCGGACGCCGCGGACAAAGCACACCCACAGCAGCGGAGCCAGAGGCCCAGGCAGGGACGACGTCGACGACATCGTCGACGGCCTCGTCGTCGTCGTCGTCTCCGACTCGGCTCGTCTCCAACGCCGTGGCGTGGCGGTACGCTGCTGGCCGGGCCCGCGCCACGCACCGCCACCGCCGCCCCGTCCCGTTGTTGGTCTAGCCGGACGCGCACAATTGCGATATTAAATCGACTGTAAATTCCGCCGGTTAATGAAAGGAATCGCGCAGCGGGGCGGGGCGAGGCGGGCAGGTTGGGGCCCGCCGGCCCCTCCCCTCGTCTGCTCCACGGAACATCGCCATAATTTACTATCCATTGTGCGAGCCGACCGAGCCGACGTCGTCGTCGGGGAGGCGGCGGCGGCGGCGGCGGCGGAGTCCTCGCCGTCCCCGCCCCGCACGTCCCCGTCGTCCCCCACCACCCAACACTGCATGCAGCACCCGGGGGGCCCGGCCGGCTGGCCTGGCGAACAACGCCGCGATCCTCGATCCATCATCCGGGCCGACTGCCTCATCAATCAGGAGGACGAAGACGACGACCAAGACGAAGAGGAGGCGGCGGTGGTGGTGGTGATGGTAGTGGTGGTGGTGGTGGCTCGGGTGGTGGAGGTGGCGGAGGAGGTGCTTCGATGGCCTTAGCATTTTCGGGGCTCCTCCGGCCGGCGCGCTCGTGACTCGTGGAGGCGGGCCCAACAACTCACGGGCGCACCTCGTCATCATGGCCGTCGTCATCATCAAATCTGAGACGAAAATTATAACCCCACGGCGCACGTCTCTCACGTGGTTATATTGGAGTCTTGTTCGGGAACTGGGCAGGCCGGGGCGGCATATGCGCCGTGCGGAACGCGCTCTCGAAGTACAGTACACGTTATGCCTACTCACTCATGCCAGCGCTCTGTCTCGCTCTCTCTCTCTCGCTCTTACAGTACTGACACGCTCACTCATTTTGCCGTACGCACCAACATGATCCCTCTCCTTCTCTCTCACACTCCAGCCCTCTCTCTCTTCCCCTCTTCTACCATCCCCACATTAGCCAACCTCCCCCCGAGGGTAAGAAAAAGGGGTAGTATGGTGTAGAGCAAGAGCAGGGGGTGGGTGAGGGGGAAGAGGGGGCAGCGAACCCGATCCGCCGAGGGGGCGGAGGGTGGGTGGGGGTAGCCGCCGCTGCCACCCCCATTTCCAGTGCTGTATCGGTTTTCGTGATGTACGACGCCGTGCCCGGCGGCCCCCCGGCCCCGGCCGAGCCAGCCGCACCCGCATACCCATTGCAACGCCGCGCCGTCTGCGGCCGTGCGGCCCACATCATACACCGCCAGCGGGGAGTGCCAACCGTCGTACGGACTGCCGTGCGATTCCGGAGATCGTTCAAGAGGGGCTCTCCTATACCTGCCCTATGAGTGCAACAAGGACGGAGCTATACAGGAGGTATAGGAGAGCCCCTCTTGAACGATCTCCGGAATCGCACGGCTGACTTGCGCATGCTGCTGCGATACTCGGCCCTCATCACGACCCTCTTCACCATTCACCCGCTCCATCCATGTCCGTCTGCAAGGTCGCGCCCCGTCGCCGCCGCGCTACGTACTCGCTCGCGGGGCCGCGCCTCGCCACGCCGCGCCGCCGCCTCACCAGACGGTGGACAGACGGGCCCACAGACCGGTCCGCGGCGGCCGCGGCGGGCGGGCGGACGGACAGACAGACGGGCGGACTGGCCCAGCAGCGGCCCGGCGAAGACGGGAAGGGGGAAGACCGGGGGGAAAGGGATGGGCGTGGCGGGGCGCGGCAGACCCAGTCTGGCCGAGCGCCCGAGGATCATCACACCAGCGAAAGTAGTTGTGCAGTCCGCCCGGCGGCCGCGCCACGCCCCGCCCTCTCGCGTCATCCGGTAGCGCACCGAACGCAATACACATACGCCCCGGCGGCCCGGTCAGGGAATCCCTCTCGCTCACCCTCTTTCTCCATCACACGACATCTATCTCGCTCTCTCTCTCGCTTTTCTTTCTTGCTCTCTCGCGCACACGCCTTCCTCTTTCTCTCGGAGCATTCGGGGACTTTATCATCCAACCAGACGGTTCTCTCGGAACCGCTGCAGCGGCAGCGCGCTCGCCGCCCGGGTCCCGCCGACCCGCAGCTGGGCTCGCCGGCAGGCATTTCCCATGGCAGTGCAGGGAGAGGCACTTTCCAGGCGAGGACACCACCACAGGGCAGGCCCGAGAGCCGGCCAGCCGCGCCAACAAAGAAGATTGCCCAACGATGATAAACCCGGCCCAGCCGCCCCCACCCCCTCGGACACACAACGCACACACATACACACACACACAACGCGCACGCACTTTGGGGGGACACAACGCCTAATGGGCGAGGTTGGGCTGCGGTTGGCGGCCATGGCCGTCGTCCACCACGTGACGGATGCGACACACGCGCACACACAGACACAGACACAGACACACACACACACACACAGACACACACACAGACACACACACAGACACACATAGACACACACACACACATGCGCGCGCGTGCGCGCGACTTGCGCAAGTCAGTCCCACTAACTCATTGTGCAGCAGACCAGCTTGCTTAGCTGTCCAACCACACACACAGACACACACACACACACACACGAGCGCGCATCCATGAGAGTGTGCCTGTGTAGTGGTGGTGGTGGTGGTTTTTGTAACGCCAAGCAGAAGCACTATACATACATTCTCGTGACGAGCCGCGTGGAAGATGGTACCCAACGACCGCTGCGGTTCGGACAGCGCCCCCCCCCCCTCTCGCGCACTCATGCGGGCAGCGACACACACTAGTACATGTCGGCGGACACGGCACGGCACGGCACGGCACCACGACCGCGTCACAGCAGCGCAGCGCAGAGCGGGCCACGGAAATATAATAATAAAGTCCCAGCATAGCAGCGCGAAACGAAATGTGTAAACATTAAGCGCAACGGCGTGGATCAAAAAAATAAGATAAAAAGTAATAAAAAGAGTGCGTCAAAATGACTCTCGCGCGCACACACAATGTCATTTTGGACGGGCCGGGCCGCGCGCACACAGCCCAGCACTTTCCACCGCACACTTCCACACTTGCGTGACAGCATACACAGCACGGCCAGCGAGCGAAGGCACACACACACACACACACACACACACACACACACACACACACACACACACACACACACAGCACGCGCGCACGCAGAAATTATTTAGTACATGACTGCGCGTGTGAGTGAGAGAGAAAGAGGGGGAGGGCGCACCCAAATATGGCCACTGACGGCACCAGCAGCAGAGCGGCATTGCTGGCCTGGCTCGCCTGTGTGAAAAGCAAGCAAGCAAGCAAGCAAGCAAGCAAGCAAGCAAGCAAGCAAGCAGACAGCGGCAGCGGGCACGGCAGCATTTGAATTGCAAGCACGGCGGCGGCGCTGCCCAGGCCTCGTCTGGCAACGAGTTGCCCAGCCCGAACGGCCCGAGCCGTAAGGTGCGGCGGGGCAGGGCGGGGCGCGGGGGGCCGAGCTGGCGCATGTTTGTAAAGTCCATTCCTGTACAACATCCTGGTGCAGGCCTTGTCTCTCTGGCGCTGCGGGGCGCGGCCTAGACCTCGCCGTCGTCATGCCGACGGAGAGGGTGGTGCGAGAGGAGGTGGGTACTTGTCGGTGCCTCCACCTCATCCTCGCCGTCTTTCCCCTAAAAGGGGGGCCGCCCCCAGCGAGAATGAGCCGCCCGCCCCCTGGCCATTAGAGCCGCCCCCGGCCGTCACGCCAGCGAGCCACGCCACCGGGGGGCGTAACCGCCCGCGACGTGCCGTGCGAGAGAGACGGCGCGCTCAGATAGTGCCGCACTGGCCCGGGTGGGGTCAAAGGCAGCCAGGACAGCGCGTCACGGTGATGTCACCAGTGCGCCGGCCCCAGCGGGGCTCCAGCGGGGCTCCAGAGGGGCTCCAGAGGGGCTCCAGAGGGGCTCCAGAGGGGCCCCAGAGGGGCTCCAGAGGGGAGGGGGTCGCTTACGGCCGGGCCCCGTGGCTCGCGTGCGCCCGTCGCGTTACAAACCGCCCAGCCCAAGCAGCGCTCACTCGGCCCGTTTCTTACAAAAGCTTCGAACGAACAGAGCGAGAGAGAGAGGGAGAGAGCGAGTGAGGGGCGGGGTAAGGGGCATGGGGAGGAGGGAGCGAGAGAGAGGGAGAGATAAACGTGAACGATACCGTCGCTGCTACGGTGCAAAGGTTCATTAAATGTTAGAGCCCGGGCCCGTGATAACGACCAATGGGACCAACTTTCTTCCTCGCTATCGTGGGACCGACCGGGGCGCCGCGCGGCCCCGCTGGACCGGAGGGGACCGGAGGCCAATCAGACAGCTGGAACACTCCGGCGGCGATGATTAGGGCGGGTGACTCAACAGCAGCGGGGCGGGAGTGTGGAAACGGCCGGGGCGGTAAAATCCAGAAAGGCTTTTGCTATGCACACAGCCGAGCCTGCGGAGCCCACGGGCTCCGGTTTCGCCAGCTGCACCGACGTTTATTTTATTTTATTTTTTTCAACTTTTCTTTTTCCCGACATCCGCGCGGATAGAGTCCATTCCCTAAATTTTGTCCACCGGCTCGGCCTTTGCTTTCCGAGGTCTATTGTAAGTGCCATTACGATGCGTGAAGACCTGCCGCTGGAAGGGTCCCGGCCCTTTGCTAGACCTGTCAATGCCAATGGCGGCCAGCGACCGGCGTGGCGCGCCTCGCTGGAGCTGCGTGCGGAGGCGGACGGATGTCTCGGCAGGTCTAGGCAAGGTATTCGACCCTTTTAATGAGCGTAACCATGCCGTTTATGACGGCAACAAAGCAAGCGGAGCGATTGTTTCCAATTCCTTTGCCGAGCCGGTGGACAAAATTTAGGGAATGGACTCTACTGTGTGGCTGCGGCAGCCGCATACATATAGCGGTCTGGCCGGGCTGCCACACGATAGCGCCCGTCTCGACGCTGCTGCGCTCCGCTCTGCGCTGCTCCGCTGCGCCGCGGCTCGGCTGGCATCAGCTGTGCTGGATCAGCGAGAGGAGCGGCGGCGGCTCCGGCCAGTATTATAATCCGCAGCAGCAGCCGCACGCGAAATAAGGGAAGCGCGAATGTTAATCACAATCAGAAGTAACAACCGCCAACAACAACAACAGTAATGACAAGCATCATGGCTGCAGCTTTCAATTATTATTATTATTGTTTTGTTTTTTGCAGCCGCCAGACACATGAAAAATTTCGTTGGCGCCACCCGACTTCCAACTCTCTTTTACCCCTCTTTCAAACTTGGTTACGGTAGGAAAAACAACTATATAAAATAAAATTACAAGACAAACACGCCAGCTCGGGCGTCGCGCCGCCTCCGCCGCCGCTTCTCTCATCGATCATGATTCGGTGGAGAAGCGCTAGCGTCATCAGCCGGCCGAGGGCGGACGGAGGGGGGGGAGGGGGGGGCGTCACGAGCAAGACCGATTGAAAAATAACATTGATTTATTACCCCGGCTGCTGCACAGTTAACGACGGAGGGCCCAACCAGCACCACCGACCGAGCACGCCGTCGAGCCGGCCGAGTCGAAAAGACGGGCTCCATTAGCGGCGCGCAAAGGCCGAGCCCGAGCCCGGCCCGACGGCGAGGACCCCCCCGCGACCATCCCACTATCGCCAGCGACACTCACACACAAGGAAGCACGGCCGCGGCAGGGCAGGAAGTGGGTGGAAGCGCAAAGATGAACGAATATTGAAAACTTGTGTTTGGGCGGCGCGGCCCCGCCCCGCCGCATGCCCTTCCGTCGGCGCGAAACTTGCAAGTTCTTCTTTCCGAAAATAGCCCTCCTCGCGTCGCAGTCGCGCAGCGTCGCCGCGGGGGCCCGCAAGCCCCGCCCCGCCCCGCCCCGCGCGCGCACATCCGATGCAGATCCTGCAGATCCCTGGACCGGACGGACAGATACGGTGAGGGGGGGTGGGGACCGGTGGCGCAGCACAGGCAAAGCAGAGGAAATCGCCCGTCGCATTACCCCCACCACACCACAGCAGCGGGCGCCCCGCACTGCCCCGCCCCGCCCCGCCGCCGCGTCGCTAAGGGGGCGCACGCGTGATGAACATCAAAGCTTTCCCCGCGCCGCGCACCCTCCTCCCCTTCCTAACTTGAAACAGACGCACCCCTCCCTCCCTCCCCGCTCTTTGAGGCCCCCGCGCGTCCCCCGCACACGCCGCGCCGCCGCGCAGGGAAATTGTTTAACACACACACACACGAGGAGGGGCGCGTGTGGGCGGACAGGAGGAGGACGCGGGCGGGACCAGCGACGGCTGTAATAAAATGGAAGGACGTGGACGGATGGATAGATGGATGGTGGGCGGCCACCCGGGCGCTGGGCTGGCCGGCAGTGGGCGAGGATAGACTAAACTCACCCCCTGGCCTCGCGGGCTGGTACACTGCCAACACAAATGCCCTGATCCCTGCTGCTGCTGCCGCTCCTCAACCGCGCGCAACGCAGGAGGACGAAGAATTTATGGGGCGGATTCCGCCGCGCCGCTCCGCGCCGTCGGCATGGCAACCAACCACCGACCACCACGTCGGCGACGTCCGGCGGCCTCGGCGTCGTTATGCCCCTACGTGTGGGTATTAAGGGGAGGTCAACCGGCGCACCCTAACCCCGCTATATACCCCCCCCCCCTCGCTTCGCCAACTTCCACCCCCAAACTCTGAAACTCGCGTCGTGGCGGGCGCGCGGAATTGCTGTGGGGGCGGATGTGATCCTCAACGACCTGGTCGGTCGCGCAAAGTCCAGTAGCGGCAGCAGTAGTCGGCCCGAGCTAACCTCGCCTGATAACGGTTATGTCACTGCGACTCTGGCCGGATCGGCAGCGGCGGCGGCGCCATCTACGCAGCCATCTGGTCAGCCCGTGACTCACAGCCGACCGCCCACCGGGGGGGGGGGGGGGCATTCCCCACGAGTGGCCCGCGTTTAATGCCGAGGCCTGCGGGACTACGAGCAGGACGCGAGGAGGCTGCCTCGTCGCGTGCGAGACAGAGAGAGGGAGGGAGAGAGATAGACAGAGAGAGAGAGGGGCTCTCATTACAGTCTTTAGCCTTAGGGCCGAGCCGGCCGAGTCGGCGTTTGATTCATTTCATTACTCGGCCACGCCACGCTACGCCACGCCGCTGGCGACGAGGCTGCGGCTCGTTCGGCCGACAAGACGTCAGGGGAGACTACAAAAAAATAAATTAAAATGAGCCAAAAAAGGCGCACCACCCCGCTCCGATCCGCCCCGCGGCCAACGAACGAACAGCAGGCCAGGCCGGCAGCGGAGCGGGAGGAAGATATCCGAGCTGGCCGCGTCCCCTCCCGCTCCCCCCAGGGCCATACAGGCCCACGAGGTCCCACCGATAATTACATATGAAAAGCGGGAAAGAGAGATAGCGAACGGAGCCGCCCCGCGCCGCTCGCACGACGGGTCGGGTGGAGCTGAGAGGAGCCCCCGGCAGCAGGGCGCTATTGTGGGGCGAAGCTTTAACTGAACAGCGCTCGGCCAACCCTTTGATGGGCGCGGGTCCGGTGGGCGACGGGTCGGAAGGGGGCGGTCGACGGGGCAGAGAAACTGCGTCACACGAGGAGGAGGGTTTACACTACGTGCGTCATGAAATGAGATGGCAACGCGCGAGAAAGGAAAAAGTGATGATGGGCCCCCCTCAAAAGAAGCTCCATGGCCGTCCAGCAGTGCCATTGGTCCCATTGGTTGCGTCGTGGTCACAAGGCCGTGAGGTGCCGGGGGGTGGCCGCCCCGGGGGCCGGCCGCGGCCGGTTCACCCCCGGCCAGTCGCCTCCGCCAAGGTCATACCCCCGTCCCCGCCCGCCCGCCTGCCTGCTCTACCCGGGGGAAATAAAAAACATGACTCGATCAGCCTTTCCAATTTGGAAGGGCAAGAGGCGCGGAAGGTTTTAAGTGGGTTGAAGCGGCGGCGGCCACGGACGGGTGACAACCCCCGCCGCTGCCGGCCCTGGTCCCGCCGGCCCTGGCCCCGCCGCCCCGCCCCGCCCGCGCGGCCGACTGGACCGACAAAGCGCCGGAGCATAGCACGGCCGACACGGGCGTGCTGCTTCGGCGATCATCAATTTTACAGCGACAACGCGCTGGGCTGAAAGGGAGTTACGGCGGGGTCCGGCCCGCCGCGCCAGCGAGATACGGCAAACAAAAAGCGGACGGCGAGGAAGGCGGAGGAGGAGGAGGAGGGAAATGCTACGGCCAGGGCCTGACATGCTCTGGAACAAGCGAGGCAAATCGGAACAGAGAGGTGGGGGGAAGAGAGGGGGCGGGGCGGCAAGGCGTAGGACTCCAGGCGCCACTCAATCAACCGTAGCACGTTGCCTAGCGCCCCACCGAGAAGGGAGGGAGGGGAGGGCGCACAGCCTGCTAAAGACGATAACCAGACGGGGGTGGTGTGCGGCGGGGGAGGGGGGGGGGGGCACCAACAACCAGCGCCATCTACGAACACACCGGCGTTGCTTGTGTACGTGTACCCATTTGGCTTGCACGATGACCAGGCAGGCGGGCGGCAAGGCAAGCAAGGCAGAGAGGCAAGAGGCATGGCAAGGCAGGGCCAAGCACGGCAAAAAGCGCTTACGAAAAACAGCCGGCCGGGAATCAACTAATGGTCTCCGAGACCGGGCCCGAGCAGCAGAGCCAGCCAGGGCCTTGCGATCCATCAGGCGGTGCCCCCCCTCCCCTCCCAAACGCTTGCTCTTCCAACCTGCCAAATCAAGGCAACCCTTCTCTGCCAACGCGGCGGGTCTGGCGTCAAAAGTATCGACAGGCAACCCCGCCTGCCTCCCCCTCCTCTGTTCCTCCCTCTCGCTCATGAAGTGCAGGCCTCGGCGTGCCAGGCAGCAGTGACAGAGACGGGACGCACAATGCGCCCGCGATACCCATCACGAGAGATAGAGAGAGGGAGAGAGACAGGGAGAGAAAGGGGGGAAGAGGAGACGGGGAAGGGAGTCCCGGGGGCTCTGGCCGGCCCCAGCAGCGCGCTATGATGGCGACGCTCCAGGAGGCCGTGGCCGCCAGCGGCGTGGCGCTGCTGTACACTGCCAAGAAGGGACGCTCGGTCCAACGCACAGCGCGGCTCACTGCGCGGCCCATCCGGCGGCACCACCGGTCCGGACGGGACGGGGAGGCGAACCCGAGCCCCCCGGAGAGCGAGCGAGGAGCGAGAGGGCCCCGCCGAGCCAGCCGGGGCACACCACCACCGGGGCCCGCCGCGTCCGAGACGTGTAAGGCGAGACGTCTGGGCCCCGGGCCGCGTTTGGAATTACACACCCGCGTACCCTGCGCAGAGAGGGCACCCGAGGGTACCTCAGGGTGCTGGGTACCGCGAGGAGGAGAAGGTACCCGCCGCCGAGCGCGGCTGCAGCGCGTCCCGATAACAACATTTTAATTACAACAGAGTGCGCCTGGTCGGCAGCCCGCTAATTAGAACACGGAAAAGTTGAAAAAGATTCTTTCTCGTCGACACGGGCGTGCCGTGCCGGTGGCGTGCGGGCGGCACGGCACCACCACCATAGCGCACTCACGGCAGGCGGGGCGGGGGGTGGAGCCCATGGTGGAGCCACCCCGCCGCGCCCCGCCTCCCCCGGGCACACGAGGCCAGCCCAAGCCATGCTGCTGCGGCGGCCCTGCCCTGGCCCTGCCCCCAGGCCTGGCAGGCAGGCGGGGTGCGGCGCAGGTGTTCTCTGTGTGTTTCCCAGCACAGCAGCGGAAGAGCGCCATGCCCCATACAGCTCAGCCCGCCCCGCCCCGCCCCGCCCCTCCCCCACATCCGGCCCGACCGGGCCCGGGGTACACACTTATACGACAGGAATAATTTAACGTTGCGCGGTGGGGCTCTGTGGAAATGAGCATCCCCGATGCATTCCCGATGCCGTGCTTTCGCCCATACGGCCCCTACTTTACTGCCGGGCCAGGGGCCCCACCCCGAGCAGGCCCTGTACGACGGCAGGGGGGTGGGGGGCCCTTCCCCCCCCCCCCCCCTCATCTCCGCCCCCGGGCCGTGGGAGTGAGTGGGGCCGGGCCTAGGGCCGGGGAGTCACAAAGTTCAGCCTTCGCTTCCCGGCGCGGGACAGATAGGACAGGTAGGCAGGCGGCCCTAGGCCTTGGCGTCGGCTGTCCTGTCGGGGCTGGCCGACAGACAGGCGGACAGGGAGGCCCGGTCCCGCTGGTCCCCGCCACTACAAAGGACAGGCGAACGTGGTCGCATAGCCCGCCAGCAGGCCAGGGGAAAATGCCGCGAGGACAGAGAGGGAGATAATGCCCCGGGCGGCCTGAGGGTTCCGAGGAACATGTCCCGGGCCGTCACGCTGACAGCGTACCCGCCGCACTCCAAATTCCGCGTCAGATTCGGGGAAAAGAGGATGCTGAAGTGCCACTTCGGGCAGCGCGCGCGGCATGGCAGGTGCAAAGAGAGGGGGGGGGGGGTGAAACAGCTGCAGCTGCCGCTACAGCTACAGGGGGAGGGTCCATACTTCCCCATCGAACGGGCGAATTTTTCCGAGTTTTCCTCACGTCAGAGTTCGCCGCACACGCGGTAGAGGAATTGTGGCCAGCAACATGCAATTGGCAGCGCGGGTATACGTACTACTACGTCCGACAACGAGAGCGAGCGAGAGAGAGACTGGCACGCGAGTGATAGGTAAATAAAATAAATGAAAAAGAGAGAGTGAGAGCGCAGGCAAACCTCTAGAGAGCATTCCACACTTAAACACACAACTGCAGCAGAGTAATCCACAGGCGTAATCCACAGAGGCGACGTCGTGCTCGACTAATCCAAATGCAGGCAGGTGGAGGTGGTGGCGGCGGTGGTGGTTGTGGTGGTAGTGGTGGGTGTAATCCAAAAAACAGGTGCACTAAATCACACTGTCGCACTTGCACACACGATCACAACGGCACTTTTCACTTATTTTTTTTCACTTCACTTTTGCACTTTGCATCACCACACACATTTTTCCATTTTTTTATTTTTATTTTTTTTGCACTTTGGAACACGAACTCACCCGAGAGGACTCCGGCGTCGAGCTTGGCGGACGACGGCGCGGCAGGGGTCCGGCCCGGCCACGCCGCGGTGCTGAAGTCGGCGGTGGCGCCCACTTTGTAGCACGACGGCGGCCCGGCCGGCCCGGGTGGCGCCGGGTACACGGGCAGCGACACGGGCTTGGGCTGCGGCCACGCCGGCTCCACGGCCGAGGACGACGTCGCGAGCCGCGCCACCTTGCTGCGGCGGCCCGACGACGACGACGAGGAGGACGACGACGACACCGGCGACGACAGGCTCTTGGGGAGGTTGTTGACGAAGCGGGTGCGGCGCTGCGCCTCCGCGCGCCGGTAGTAGCACGGGTGGATCATGAGCAGGGGCTCGGAGCGCTGGCCGGCCGGGGGCTTGGCCGCGTCCGGGAGCTCGTACTCGACGCTGCAGTCGACGTGCAGGGGCCGGCTGTAATCCTTGCCGCCGACGCCCGCCTGCCCCAGCCGCTCGCCGCCCTGGACGCCCGCGGCGCCCGAGGCGCCCGCGCACTGCGCCGGGGACGGCAAGGGAGGGGTCATCTCGTACGAAGGGTAGCACGTCACCATAGTTGACACGGCAGCACGCCTCTCGCTTCACTCACAGCAGGACCGACAGAGGGCGTTTTTCCAAGCATAGAACGATCCGGGGTCTTGGAAATGGAGCGGAACGGAAAAACTTGGAAAATAAACAAAAATAAAAAAAAAGCACTGGCGCGGTGCGGTCAGTCGGTGTCACATTCCCAGAGGCTCAGGCGGTTCAGTCCCGGGCCGGAGCCGTCACCCACATGACCTGACGGCGACCTGACGGCGCGCGGTACGGGCTCCTGTCGGTACGGGCGACGCACCTCGACTGAGGCGGCCGGGCCGGGCGCTGCGCAGTCGCCCCGCGCCGCCCCGCGCGCCCGGCGGCCGTGCGGGCCGGGGACGAGCTTCAGGGAACTCCCGCGAGGGGACAGCACCGGTCGCGCCGCCCCGCCCCGCCGCCCCCCACCACCTCCCGGCCCCGGCCGTGGACCTGTTCTGGCCGTACCGCCCGGGAGGAGGGGGGACCCATGTGAACTCATCTGCTTCCTGTGCCGTGCGATTTCATAACAAGGTTACCCTGTCGCCTCTCTCGCTCGCGCGCGTACTTTCATTTTTCGGAGTGGAGCCGTTCGGCGCCCTGCAAACGGCAGCGGCAGCCAAGGGGCCGCGGCGGCGGGGCGACGTGCGAGCGAGCGGATCGGATATTGCGTTTAGCGCGCGTCGCGGAAATTTCGCGAGCTGTTTTCCCCGAAAGTCGATATATACGTATTTGGCGCACACGGCGCGCTGAATCCGCTCATATCCTGGCGCCAGGCAACGCGAGGCCCGACGCTGACGCTGAGGCTGACGCTGGCGACCTTCGTCAGGATGACGGGCGCGATGACGCCGGTGCGGCCCGCGTCTGCCTGCCAGAGCCGATACGTGCAGATTGCCACTCCACTTGATAAACCGACGTGTTGTTCCTGGCCGATGCCGACCCGATCCCGACCCGACCCGATCCCGATCCCCGTGCAACAACAACACCAGCCCCAGCCCGCCGTGGAGGGATTTTCCTACCTCGCGATGCGACGCGCGGGGTTCCCTCGTTGTGTCTGGCTGGATGCCCGCCTGCCACCGTCTATTACGCCAAAGTGATAAATGTGTATTTATTTTCCATTATTATCATTCTTTTCCTTCTTTCCTCATCCTCCTCGCCCGCAGCACGGTAGCGCCAATCGATTTTGTTGTATAAATTGCAGCACGGAACAAATCCAAAACAAACCGAATGTATAGTCAATCCTTTCCATGCGTCGCTGGCCCCGTCTGTGTCCCCCCCCCCCCCCCCTTCCCCTTCCTCAGCGGCAGCTGATGGAAGCCATACAACTTTTATCTCGTTGGGCCTCAGCTCCCTCCCTTGCCTTCTTGCCTTTCGCCCCAGCCTGGGCAGCCTGAGCGACCTACACGACGGCAGCCCCGTTTCTCATTTGAGCCTTCAGCTGCAGTGCGGGGGGGGGGGGGGGGCTGTGCCCGGCCAGAAGGGAAGGGCGGGTCAGCTGAATGCAGAGGCTGAATGTACCAATTATAATTGTGTATGGATAAGCATCGGGGCATGTTGCTGCCGATGACGGCAAAGTGGAGGAGGGGAAGGGTGGACGAGGGGAGGAGGGAGGGGATCTGATGGGGGTGTGCAGGGTGTGCTGCTGGCGCTGAAATGAGGGCTTGAGGCGGCTTTTGCAGACCCAGCAGCAGCAGCGAGGCTTTATGTATTCCACGGAGAGCGGGAGCGCACACTGGAAAAAAAAATTAGACTCGAGTTGGAGCTTGCGATAAACTCGAACTAAAATGCGCGCGCCATACATTTCCATGCAAGCAATTACTTTTCCAGGGGAGAAAAAAAATCCGGAGTATGGGAGTAGTGTGTTATTTTTCGTTTGCTTTTTGTGCGCGTCCCCCGTGATCTTTAGAACATACGTACTGTAGTTGTACTCCCCCTCCTCTACAACAACAGCGGAGTTACCCAACGCCTCGCCCGCGATCCCCTTTGAATAATGCGCGGTTTTATCGCTTATGCATGAATGGAACCTCATCAGCGAACCTGGACGCGCTCGGGCGGGCGGGCGGCGGGCGGGGCCGGCCGAGGCAGGCGTAATAACATATATATCATCGATAGCTTGACGTCACGGGGACTCGGGGACTAGACCGCCGCGTTAATAACCGAACCTGAAAGCGCGCTCCACGCCCGCGGACGGCGCGGAGAGCCTATCGGTGGCGTCACGGTATGGGGACAAAGGCCGCGATCGGGAGCTCAGGCCAGGTGTGTCTACATGGTGAGGTACGCTTACTTGTACTCGTTCTTGCATGGTGATCAGCCATGAGGTGCCTGATACACCAAGTGTTCAACAGGCAAACACTGCAAAATGTTGCACAAAGTGGCCAACTCCGTATGGTTGTGCACTAGCAAAGTGTGCAGGCGTAGGAGGTGGGGTCAACTTCTCCTACGCAGACAAGTCTAATGATGGCCAAGTTGTAGCTGCTGCTGCTGCCGGAGGCACGGAGCGGCGCCGCCGCGAGGAGCGGCCTATTAGGCACAACAAGACGCGCACCGTCTCGAACACGCGCTCGCGGCGCACACAGCTCACACACGCAGGCGGCATACTTCTCTTTAAGCTCATGGGGAGCACAATAAAGGCAACGTATGTGTGTAAACGAGTCGCATTTCTTGAAATTACTTGGAAATTGTTTTGACTGAAATACAATTATAGCAGGAGGGGGGGGGGGGGTTGAAGAATAGAGAGTAAAATGTGGATGGAAGGGGAGGGGGCTGAGGTAAGGGATAACATTTGAGGAAAAGAGAGAACCAAACGAACACGGCGCCAAAGAAAATGGATACGGCGCAATGGAGGAGAAAGAAGAGAACGACACGGAAGACCAGATAAGAATAAACAATGAGCTGGGGACCGG
>NW_026267328.1:343301-346574 GCF_000697945.3 Frankliniella occidentalis | reverse complement strand
ATGCGGAAAAGTTGTCTTTTTAGATGTAGAATCCAGTGCAATTTTTTATTTTGAGATCGGACAATATTTTCCGATCGCGCAACGAGCTCTAAGTTAAGCATTAGCTCTTATGGGGAAAATCGTCAAAAACCATGAAAAAATGAAAATCAAAAATTTAGGCTTTGTACGTGATGTTTTTTGAAAATCTGTTTTCAGAAATGCAATCTACGCTAAAAAAGGCATCCGGTGATGTATCACACTTGATATTGCAACCCATGGTGTAGGCGGTGTAGGCTGCATAATTTGATGACTTTTGTGCAATTTGATGCAATTTGGGCTTACATTGATACCTGGCCGGCACTGAACCGCTCACTATAATATCAAGTGTGACACATCAGTGGATGCCTTTTCTGGCGTAGATTGCATTTCTGAAAACAGATTTTCAAAAAACATCACATACAAAGCCCAAATTTTCGATTTTTATTGTTTCATGTTTTTGGACGATTTTTCCCATAAGAGCTAATGCATAACTTTGAACTCGTTGCGCGATCGGAAAATATTGTTCGATCTGAAAATAAAAAATTGCACTGGATTCTACATCTAAAAAGACAACTTTTCCGCATACCCGCCATTTCAATATCTCAAATCCTTTTTTCACGCTACCCTCTAATGTGTAGGTAGCCCTTAAATCACTGCACCCTTGGTAAAATTCTTACATTACTTTAATGATGTCTGGCCCGAGGTTCTCACAAATAAAATCTGAGAGTAAAGTGGGTGGAGTTGGGGATCTATGCCCAGTTCCAGTGCCACAGAGCAACGGTGAGGAGAAGTGGGAGATATCTGTATTCTGTGTTAAAAAAAGGGGGGGGAGCAGCCTGCTCACAAGACAAAAGCACCCCAATGAGCAGGCATTTTATACCAAGAGCATATTTCTCTGGCGATGATGCTGGGGTGGGTTGGGTCTTGGTGTTCACTTTCCAATGTCACTTCTTGGTCCACATGATCTCGCACCATACAGAACTGGCCCCTGACCCCACCCACCACACGTAGCCTATCGCACAACGGCCCCCTACCTTCCTCTCCACCTCCACCTCCCCTCTGCTCCATCCCTCCATCCCCCCTCCCCTCCTCCCGCGGGGTGTCTTGACCGTGAGCGAACACAATCGGAGTGGGACAGGTTTTGTTATGTGTCGGTAAGAGATGGACTGAAATTTTATTTATATTTTTTTTCTGCTCTCCAACCAGCGCAGCTGGATACGCCTCCCGCAAGCAGAGCCCAGTGCCGCACCCAACAGGGGAATAATAAAAGATACAGAAAACAGATAGATGAATGAAATAAGACGTACGAAAATTCACACATATCACGTACAGGAAGCGGGGGTTTTATCTCCGAGAAAAACTTCTCTCTGTGTGTGTGTGTGTGTGTGTGAGAGAGAGAGGGGGGGGGGGAATCACGTCACCCGGGTGACGGCCCCTGGCCCCTCCCAGTACTACGTAAATGACGACCGCACCGATGCACAACCCACTCGTTGGCTCCGCCACCGCAAGGATATGAGTGTAATATGACGAAAATAAGCCTAGGACCCGAAAAGACTATCATCATAATCTTCCAACCTTCCATGAGATGGGTCTACCGACCGACAAATTCATGACATTTTCACCCTCAAGTCTCATGCCTTACTCTTTGTTTCTCGAAACGGCAAAACAATACAGCATTTCTGTAAAGCTTAAAAAGAAGAAGAACGCGAGGAACAACGAAGCGGAAATTCGTCCCAGCATTTTACTGCATTTCAACCTTACCGGAATGGTTTTATTGTCAAGCTTTTTGGTTTTCAGTCCGTATTTTCGTGTGGCTGTATCTAAAGGGCGCGCGTGGGACGAATCGTGGTGAATCCAACGATGAGAAATGATTCGGGGGTTAGACGGAAGGCAGGCAGAGGAGGGGGTCGGGGGGGGGGGGTTATAGGCAGTAAGTCGGGCACCATTTTTCTCGTCTGATGCCGGATCGCGTCCATCGTTCCCGTCGACTTGCTTGATGGAGCACGGCACGTATAGCTGCGGGGTACGTATACATTGTATACCAACACTAAAACGGTTCGTCGATCCGGTCCGCTCCAGACAGCAGGGGAGTAGTTGTTCCAAATGCTGGCAATTTAAATGTGTTTCAAAAAAAGTTCTCATTGGAAAGAATTGATTAGTAGGAGCGGGAGCAAGAAGGGGTGGGTGGGTCGAACGCGGGGGCGGTAGAAACGGGGAGCAGACGGAGCCAAGGGAACGATCGAAAGAGATTATTAGGCTGCGCCCTGATTTACATGTCGAGGCGTTTGCTGGCCGGGGATTTAAATAAGAGCATATCTCTGACGATCATCGGGCCGGCCAGAGAGCAGGCCGGCCGAGCGCGCGGCGCTGTTGGGGGGGCCGCGGTGGTGGCGGTGGCAGCGGGGCGGGCTGCGTCGACGTCGGATATTCAGATTGGGGTTCGGGTGAAATCACAGGGAAATAAAATGAAAATCCCACGGGGCGGGGCGCGGGGAGCCGGGCCAGTCGTCGGTGGCCGGTTTTGTCAGCCAGATTCCCCGCCGAACGAGCGCGACCATCATCGCTATCGCTGCTGCTGCTACTGCCTCCGCTGCTGCTGCTGCTTGCTCGAGCAAAATCGGAGTGCCATGGCTTAATTCTAAATTGGGGGCTCCCCCCGGTGCGGGGGGGAATATACGTGGTGTGTGACGGAGCGGTGGGGTGGGGTAGGGCGAGGTTACCCCGCCCCGTTGGATTACCCCGCCAAGCCGAGCCGGGCGACCCCGCCCACGGCCTGGCGGCCCTGCGCTGTGTGCTCAGGATAGATAAAGATGGGCAGGTGCGCCCCAGTTCGGCTCGGCTCGGCTCGGCTCGGTCCGATCTCGATAATAGCC
The DNA here is from genome assembly GCF_000697945.3 of Frankliniella occidentalis. Taxonomy (NCBI): domain Eukaryota; kingdom Metazoa; phylum Arthropoda; class Insecta; order Thysanoptera; family Thripidae; genus Frankliniella; species Frankliniella occidentalis. The sequence goes on along the minus strand of NW_026267328.1, from coordinate 343,683 downwards.
CAATGCAGTAACTCCCCGACTTCGCCCCGCTGCTCCGCCCCTGACTGCAAGCCAAGCCCGCTCCGCCCGTCAAGGGAGATGTCGAAGCAGCCCACCGAACAAAATCTTTGATGATGGTGCAGTGCACAGCGAAAAGCAAGAATTAGGAGAGAACGTGCCGCAAATAATAACCTGCCCTGCTGATGAGTGTCGACACGTCTCCGGAGTGACAACACGGTGCCGATCCCGGGCTGGGTTGATGAATGCAAGGAGGAGGCGAAATTGATACCTGCAATTTCCCACCCAAGGCGAATCTTACATTCGCACCGACTTCGCGATAGAAATGACACGGCAAAACTCCAACAATGTCGAAAGGGTTTCATCAGTAAAAAAGAACCGGTGG
>NW_026267328.1:339639-343251 GCF_000697945.3 Frankliniella occidentalis | reverse complement strand
CAACCCTCACCCGATCCACCCCCTATGGGTTGGGTACTCTGCTGATAGTAGGGGGGAAAGACACATTACATAGTTTTCTTTAATCTCGTGAAAGAAATCCAGTTTCATTTCTGCCAACGTGGTCGTTCATTAAATTGAAGGCCGTGCATGTGTGTGTGTGAGTGTGTGCGAGAGTGAGTGAGAGAGAGCGAGAGAGAGAGAGAGGGTCGGACACAGAAGCAAATAACAGCTGTCACTGATGATATTTCCTGCCAGCCCGGTCTGCCTGCGGGGCTGGTTTGGGCAGACTATAGAGCACACTGCCTGTCATGGGCTAAGGCAGAGTTCGTGCGTTCGTGTGTGTGAGTGTGTGCATGTCTGTGTGTGTGAGTGTGTGCATGTCTGTGTGTGTGAGCGCACGCATATCTGTACGAGTGACTCACAATCAACACATAATACTGTAATATGTTCCGAGTTTTGTGCATCGTCTCCAAACTTAGTGTGTGGATATACAAAAAAAGCTAATGCAAAGCTCCACCAATGTTCTGTAAACACATCCGTGCGGTGTGTGAGTGAGTGAGTGAGTGAGTGAGTGAGTGAGTGAGTGAGTGAGTGAGTGAGTGAGTGAGTGAGTGAGTGAGTGAGTGAGTGAGTGAGTAAGTGAGTGAAGGCGGGTTTACGATGGATTTTCTTATGTTATGTCAGATCTTATGTTATGTTGAAAAGGCTTATTTTATGTAGTTTTGAAAGGGGTGTTTACGGTGGTTAAGTTATGTCTGCAAGGAAGCTTATGTTGAATGCACCGAAAATCATAAATCTAAAGTTTTTTCGGATTAAAACTATTAGGAGAAGTTTAAAATCAATATTTGCTGTTAATTATTTGTATGGCAGCTACAGATTTAAATTTTCCGAATCCATCATTTACTTCGTAGGTTAGGTCTCCACGGCTTCGCGCGCGTTCTAGCGATTCTCATTGGCCACCGCGTCACGTGACCCTTATTTTATGTCGAGAGCCTCTCGACATAACATAAAGTCAACTCGACAGTTGACTTTATGTTATGTCGAAAGGCCCTCGACATAACATAACTCTCATGTTGGTATCGTAAACGGCCCCGTAAGACACAAGCAAAGTTGCACTGTTAAAATAAAAGTCTGAAAATTCAGACAAATTGGTAGGAAGCAAAATTACATACTAAACGTCTGAAAATTCAGACTGTTTTGTCTGAATTTGTTGGTATGAATTTTTAGTATTAATTTTCAGTTATGTTAGTCTGAATAGCAATTTCATAACTTTAGTCTGAATTTCAGATCTTCATTTAAAATGAAGTTTTCTTGACGCTCTTTGCCCTCTCCTTCAAGTTGAATTGTATTCTAAGTAATTAGATAGGAGTTTATTATTGTACCTTACCTGCCTACCCGGAGTCGAACCTCGGACCTTTGGATTGATAAACTCTCATCCTTGACCACACGGCCACGACGACAAGACTGAGGGGTCACCGACGGCTACCTGCCTGATCCTACAGGTGTGCTCCCGGGACTAAACTGAATATTCATACTTTTCTTGTCTGAATTTCAGACTCAGACCTTCGTCTGAATAAATACTCTGAATTTTCATATTTTCTTGACTGAACTCTTAATTCAGACCTACATCTATGAAATTTCAGACGTTCTCTAAAAATTATGACAAAATTGTATGAAAACCCAATTCAGACAGCAAAGTCTGAAAAAGTCAGTCTGAATTTTCAGTTTTTTTCTAACAGTGTATAGTTGACACATTAGTTTGGCAATTGAGTTTTCAGATATTTTATTATGCTACTTTTTCTGTAGTTTTCCACACTAGTTTCGCAGTGTAGTTTAAAGACAGTTTTAAGACCAATTTACTATCGAGTTTCCGACATTAGTATGAAGTTGTCCTGAAAGTTGTATTTGCATCTGCATTGCAACCAGTACATTAACTGTAATTCTGACTAGATGATAATAAAGAGCAAGAATTTAATCTTTTCACACCATTAATTATGCAGAATACCAATAGTTGAACTAGCAGATAACATCAATAGTACCAATCTGTATTGGGAAAACCAATTTTTATACAGTTTCTGTATATTTTGAGTAATCAGAGATATAATTTCGATTAAACAAATCATGAGACTTGTGAATATTTTTGATCTATGATTATATAGCATGTAACAAGCAAGAAAAAAATTTAAGTGCAAGAAAATATTGGGGTTGATTACAGTTTGTTGTACGTCTACACAACGTGTTTCACACCTCTGATAGTGTGACGTAAATGACACCAAATTTAATACAGATTTCAATTGTAGCAATGGCGTAGTTTCAATTTAAAATAATTTAAGGCTTTTTCGTTAAACTTTCACTCACGCTCCGTCAACATTAGGTCCAACGTTTGATGACTTGAAATGAATACTATAGCGCCACAACAAACACCAATATAGTTCACTTATCAAACACCTTCAATAATCACCGAATTTTCAGTAGTCGGGAGACATTTCTTGCAAGATTGGCGGTTCAAAACGAAGACACTTTAGTTAAACTATGCTTTAACTGTAGTCAAACTACAGTTCGGACTGCAATAGAGGGGTTCGCTAGGCTCTGAGGGACATCGGGCAATGGCACACCTTCCCGTAGCGTTGCGGCATAGCCCAGGGGTACAGACCTCGTCTCCGAATTGGAAGGTTCGGGGTTCAAATCCCATCGGTCGCCGTCAACTTTCAACATCCAAGTAAGTAGTTTCGAGGGTGAAATTGGTAATTCGAAAGGGAGAAGCGTAACCAAAGAAAATTAGGGCAACGTGGGGCATAAAAATTTTTAAATTTGAAAACAAGAACTATACTTATAGTACACAGCAAAACTCACATTTAACTACAGTAAAACTGTAATTTAAGTTGCAGAAACCTGGCAGAATTCTGAAACGAACTATGGAGAACTGTCGGAAAACTGTAGTTTGTCCGAAAAAAGTGGTACTTTTCGCACAGTTAAACTATAGCTTTTCGTACTTATAATGCAGTTTAAGCATGTTTTCCTGTACTTTAACTGGAGTTTCAGAACACTGAAACTACCATATAGACACACTTCAAACCCTACTTGTGACTTAGACTCGCATGCACTCTATCTGCATTATAAGTTGGGAAAAAACTTAGAAAACTGATGCAGTCAAAAGTGTAGATCCTTCCACCCGGGTATGTATGTATCTGAGTCATAGTCATGACCTCATCGTTGTTCGAGTCAAGTACAACTTCGATCATGTGGCTTTGAAAAATATTTATCAACACGGAACACGGATACCTTTCGTCGGGAACGGGAATAAACTCTTCTTCAGGTAAGGACATCCACAAAGGGAATGTCTAAAAAAAAGTTCTTGAAAAACTTCCTGAGCTTACTATGAGCAGTAGAGTGCAACAAGTGCGCGTACCCACTCCGTCAAATTTCCGTAATTTGTGCGCGACCCCCTGAGCTCACTCCAATGCCGTCAGGGGGCAGCCCAGGGCAGCCCGTCACGTGCGCGGCATGAGGCCCCGGAGGCCCTGCTGGAGGCCGCGACGCGCGGTAATGAAGGCGAGCCAAGGCGTAGGAAGGAGGAAGAAAGGCTGCTCCTCGCGGTGCGGCAGGGCGCAG
>NW_026267328.1:338158-338966 GCF_000697945.3 Frankliniella occidentalis | reverse complement strand
CGCCCCGCCCCGCTCCGCCGCGCCCCGCGCCACCGCCAACGCGCGGTCGTGGCGCCAGCCCAAGGCGCATACAGCGCGCCCGGATTGGTCGGCACCGCTCTCAAAATCCATCGGGCTGGCCAACGCCGCGCCGGCCGCGCGCCGCCAGGGCCGCCAGCCAAGGCGATATGTTTTATGGGAGCGCTATTCAATTTATGGGGGAAATCGTCTTACGTCTCGCGACATGCGAACAGTTATTTAGGAAAAAGAGGCAGGGGAAGGGGCAGTGAGGCATGCGCGGGGTTGGACACCAAATCCGACTCGGCAGTGGGGGTTAAAGGATTGATGGAAAGTCATGGTATCGGAATTGGAAAACCAAAGGGGAGGTGCCGAAGTTCAAGTTAAAAAAGGATAATTACGCCGGCTTGTTCAACTGAACTGGAGCCACCAATCAACCTTTCTACCTAAAGGCACTATCTCACTAACGCATTTAAAGTAGCACCGTTTCCAGGGGAGTCTTGCCGACGTAAATATGTAGAGAATGTGGAAGAGATTCGGTATGGCGGCGTAGAAGGTCCGGATGCAGTTGTCGTCCTAGGGGAGCATAGCGCGCGGGGGGTCCGTCAGGGGGAGTCGGTCAGGCCGAGGGAGCCCCTCGGCCAGCCGTAGTGCCGTGACCTCTGACCCCTTTCCCTTATCCCCCGCCTTCCCCCGAACCTTCTCTGCGGAAACGGTACCATTTGGGGAGAGGATGGAAAGGTGAGGGACGGGAGGGGGGAGGGGGGCAGAGAATGGTTGCGCAGGAGGGTCGCCTGTCCCAACCGGGGGG
>NW_026267328.1:321781-338097 GCF_000697945.3 Frankliniella occidentalis | reverse complement strand
CATGCTCTGCAGAGCAACGCGCCGGCCAGGAGGATTTGTCACCCTCCCTATTGGCCTGACTGCGCACAATGACCGGGGGCTTTTGTCCCGCACCTTGTCAGGTGAGACCCCCCCCCTCCCCTCTCTCTCTCTCCCTCTGTCTCGCTTTAGCTCCACTGTGCCGTCTGGACCCCCGGCCCGGGCACCGCCTCTTCCACAAGAAAGGCAGCGAGCACAGCGGAGCAGCCCGGTGCGCTTTCCTAATATATGGCTCGCGAGAGGAGAGCACTCCACATTCAATTTTATAAGTGATCCCCCGGCGCATTCATGATCGGAATTTATGCCGAGGCCGGGCCGGGCCGGGCGGGTCGCTGCTCTGCGCCGCGTGGCCGCGCGCCGCGCCATCGCGGAGGCCTGCCGCCTGCCTTTCAGATCGAGGAAACTATATGGCCTGACAGCAGCGGGGCGGGGCGGAGCAGGGCGGAGCTGAGGAGGTGCTGCAGATAGAGAAGCAGGGCAGCGGGACCGTAATCGCGATCGTCACGATATGCATTATGTCATTTTCATTTTTTGTCGGCTGCCGTTTGCTCCCGATTTGGGGACCGGCACGATGATAACGTTCTCGAAATGATGTCCGTCCGTAGTGAACGTGTAGTTGTACTGTAAGTAAAGTACCAGGGCACGAGCTGGTCGCCGGGCAATGCCCCAACCAAGCGCGTCGTCGTCGTCGTCGTCGTCGTCTTGGTCGGGCAGGCGCGGCGGCGCTGGCGGCGGTGTGTGATATCGACGGCCAGCACACGGGCAGAGCGGCGCACCACGTCCGCCACGTCCCCGTCGACGACGACGTACCCTTCGCCTTCGTGGGCACGTACCGCGCCGGCACGTACCGCATACTTACTCGAGGCGGACGTGCACGAACGCGCTCTCGCTCATGCTGCGCCGCGTCGGGTCGGTCGGGTCGGGCCGAGCCGGCCAGCAGGGAATAAAGGAAAATGACGAGTAACGACCCAAGTAGAGTTATGCACGCCCCCTCCGCCCCGCCAGCCCCGCAGCCCCCGCAGCGCATTGGGGCTTAAGTTTCGGGATGGAAATTAAATCCCATCCACGCATTGGCCGGGGGGCCGGGGGCCGGCAGCAGAGCAGGGTCGTCGTGATCGTGCTGCTGCTGCTGCGGGCGTGTGTGAAGCACGAGAAGGACGGGGAGAGGCGAGGAGAGTGGTGCTCCACTCTGATACGCCCCCCAGCCGCCGCCGCCGCCCCCGGGGCACTGGGCTGATTGGGGGGCGGACCCCTCGTCGGTCTCGTCGGGAAGAGCCGGGCGGCGAGGGTAGAGAGGGCTCTTCCGAACCACCCTGCTCCTCGCCAGCGCCACTTGACAGACATGGCTCCTACTCTGTTTTTAAAGTTTTAAAAGAAAACTGACAACGATAAATCAGGTGTGTGTGTACCGCACGATAGCGTTAGCGTCCGTAGAAACAATGCGTCGGTGTAGTTGCTGACGGCAGCGGCGACCTGGTCAGGACGAGACCTCATCCGAGCTAAATCGGAGTTGGGACGTGTTTTCATGCTCATTTCAACGAAATAGGTGTAATAAAACTTTCGGGGAAAGCTGTAGTATTTTCGCAGCAGGCAGTTTTTGCAAATCGGCGAGCGACGGATAATCCTTCTTATGCCTCCCCGATCCTGTCCGGCTGTTATGGATTTTAATTTTCCAAAAAATTATTTAAACAATATTTTTCGGTTGAAAAATCTTAAGATTTGTTTGCAAATCTCACAATATTTCCTGAAAAGTTCAATTTTTTCTTCTAAATTTTCTCAAAGTATTTCAATTTTTTCCGATTTTTTTTTCTGGAAACGTTTTTAACTTCAAAACCTTGGACTTAAAAACCCTTAGTCCAGCGTTGTTTTCCTTCTCTTTTACGTCGCTTTGCCTCCTTTTCTCGCGGTGTACCCTCCCGACCCTCGACTGCGCTGCTGCTGTGCGCCGTCACGCCGCGGCAGGCCAGGCCTCGCGACGTCAATGGCGAGGTCTGTACGGCGACGCGTCAACGAATAAAGTTCCTGACGCAAGAGGCCAGCCCAGCCCTCTGGAGAGGCCCTCTGCTGCTCCGCACGCACGCACGCTTCCCCCCCCCCCCCCCCCCCCCCCCCCCCCCCCCCCCCCCCCCCCCCCCCCCCCTCCTTTGCTCCCGCCCCCGTGCTCCCGCAGTTCTCGTCGGTCCTTGCAGTCCTTGTTGGTCCTTGCGCGGACTGGAGCACAGCACAGCACACGTTGCTTCGAAGCACCCCGTCGCGTTCACAGAGAAACTCCCTTACGGTAGCACAAGGCGGGGCCTCCGAGGTACCTTTCGAGGCACAAACTGACGGTGCACTTTATGCAGTTTACTGTACCGTGCAGGCGAGTTGCCTATTCGCTCGGGGCCACCGAGACCATTAGGCGCCTTGGTCAGCAATGATAGGCAAACAACACGCTTGGCTTGGATGTGGCACAGTAGAACCCGAACCACAACTGATCAGTATTAGAAGCACTCTTTTGGTGTAGTACTTTAGAGTCCTTATTCTGTACTTCAAAGACCCAATCCCGATCCTGGGTGCAACATGCAACCACAAAAACTTTACCGGTAATGATTTGTTCGCAACTAAGCAAAGAAAATACTAAAGTTTTGGACCTGAAGTTGGAAAATGTAGGAGCACTCCGATTGCCTTCCAGCCTGAAGCCCCCCCCCCCCCTCCATCCTTTTTACCGAGCAGGAGGCAGGGGCCGTGGGGTATTTGCCCTTCCGGCACTGGCGTACGATGGGTTGCCTACCTCCCGGGCGTCCGAGATGCGCTTGGCCGGAGAGAAAAAGTTGTTGCATGAATCGGTTGATAAAAAATTATAACTTAAATGTAAACCTGCGAATATCGTCTGTCTATTTGTTTCAAATTAGTTCAGATAATCATAACAATGCAAGGTACTTACATTTTTCTTTACCATCAGTTTAAATCTGCGCATGAAACAGCGGCAAAATCCCCAGCGTTCGTCATTTGTTCGCCGTCTTGTAAAACAGCTGAGCAGCGGAGCTTGTAGACCGAGGAGAGCAGAAGCTAACTGACTTGTGCCTGTATTCCTGACTTTTCTTGAAATCTCACAAAATCACTGAAAATGCCGCAGGCTCGTAAAAAAGTGCCGTTTAGTGGCAAGGCTAAAAAGCAGCAACTTCTCGCCAAACGTCAGAAGAAGTCTGGGATTCCGTCATTCAGTAAGGACCTAAGTTGTGCAATTTAATGCTATGTTTCTTCGTGCTGGAAGAATCCATAACCTCCTTGACCGCATTTTATTTTGACGTTTCAATTAGTATCTTTTAACATATTGCTGTCTCTCTGTATTAGCTTTCTTTTGTGTTCTAATTTCTGTGTTTAAATGATGAAGAATCCTTTCTAAAACTGTCTTGATTTTATGTTACTAGTACCTTCCACTTTGATATTCCGTCTCCTCACATCTTTTCTTCATTTATGAACTTTTATTTGACAGAAACAATGTAAGTGACCATTATCCCTTAAATGCATTTGACTTACCTTCCACTAATTTCTTAGCTTTACATCGTGGTGGCGGTGGTGCTGATGATGAGTCCGAAAGTAGTCTACCTGGTGATCGAGTCCAGAAAATCAACTCACAACCAAATGCTAGAGGGCCCAAATCAAAACCCAACCGGTAGGTTTAACTTTCAAAACCTTGTTTTAAAAATTGGGTGCTTTCAATGATTGTGTGGTGTTTTAATCTTCTCTCTGTTCAAATTCAAATGATTGAAAATAAAATGACGATACTAAGTTTTATCTCGTTTTTACCACAGGTATGCACTTCAGTTTCATCGTGAGACTGATGCTGAAGTTCGAGAGCGCAAAGAAGCTGTTAGGAAAACTTTTGTGCCTGTGGATGAAAAGGATCTCGAAATTGACAGTGATACCTACTTTACTCCAGACTTAGATTTTCCTGTTCGGCCAACTTGGAACTATGGTATGACACCAGCTCAGCTTGATGCTAGAGAACATCGATACTTTACAGTAAGTCTATTGTATGTTCTACATAGTAGTCTCTTAATTTATGTTTGTTAAATCTAAGTGATTGAATGTTATAACATATACTTATGTATAATGTGTTTCATATTTCTTTCATTTGTCTTAGGAATATGTATCAGCTCTAGAAAAGAAGTTTGATTGGAAGGATTTGAGCTATTTTGAGTTGAATCTGGAAACATGGAGGCAATTGTGGCGAGTCTTAGAGATGTCTGATATAATATTAATTATTGTTGACATTCGTTTCCCTGTAAGTATGTGTTTACTATCTATATCTGTAACTTTTGTACTCTGCTAGAAATTTACTCACACTTATTTTTGCTGTAGGCCTGGATGTTTCCACCTTCTCTGTACAATTATGTCACCGAAAAATTGAAGAAAAACATGATACTAGTTCTGAATAAAGTTGACCTGGCACCAGCACCTCTGGTTTTAGCATGGAAGCACTATTTCCAAGAAAAATACCCAGAACTGCATGTGCTTATGTTCACATCATATCCAGATTACAATCTCCGCCTGAATGCTGATAATCCAAAGAAAGAAGGAGGTACAGCATTAATCTAATTTATTCTATTATTTCTCGTTTGTTTTTATGTCTGCTGCGGTAAATAATCCCTTCATAAAATTAATTTGATGCCTGTTTCTGGTAGGTTTGCAAGTTCGACGGCGCAGGGGTAAAATGCGTATGGCTGCTGAAGGAGCCCAAAAACTATTAGAGGCTTGCAAAGCCATTGTCAAAGATCAAGGTGATCATTTTATAGAATTTGGTTATTTCCTTAGGTCTGACACACAGACATTTGTTTATTTCAAAATTGTATACTGTTTCAGTTGACCTGTCTTCCTGGCAAACAAAGATTGCTGAAGAGATGGAAATAGAGTTTGAAAATGATGATTTGGAAGCTGAAGAAACAATTAGTGTTGGTTGAAGTAATTTTTACCTTTCTCTTTATAGTACAAAACTTTCCCTCAAAATAGATTTTGTTTAATTTTGTTTTATCTATCTACAGCTGAAAAAGGCAGACACCAGCTATGTGGAACATGTTAAGTACAAGGATGGTACTCTTACTATTGGTTGTGTTGGCCAGCCTAATGTAGGGAAATCCTCTTTGATGAATGCTATTATGGGGAAAAAGGTAATGCTCATTCCCATGCAAAACAGATTAAAATGTGTTTAGTACTTTTGAAATTTGTTACTACTACAATTTATTCTATGTTCTTTAGGTTGTTAGTGTTTCTAGGACTCCAGGTCACACAAAATACTTTCAAACCATTTGGTTAACAAAAACTGTGAGGTTGTGTGACTGTCCTGGTTTAGTTTTCCCATCTAAAGTAAAAAAAGTCCAACAGGTAAGTGAAACTTCAGCTGATTCTGATTTTTTTAACAAGATAAATTATTCTATTTCCACATTCTTTCTCTCTACAGATATTGATGGGAAGCTTCCCAATAGCTCAAGTACGTGAGCCATTCTCTACTGTTCAATTTATAGCAGAGCGCATGGACTTAATTAAACTGCTAAAACTGCAACATCCTGAAGGAGATGATGAATGGTCTGCCATGGATGTGTGCGATGGTAAATTACAATTTTATACGTATTGACACCTCTATTTTCTTTGATGGGGTTTTAAAGTCTTTTTTCCTCTCTAGGCTGGGCTAAAAAGAGAGGCTTTCTCACTGCCAAAGCTGCTCGTCTGGATTCCTACCGAGCAGCAAATCATTTGCTAAGGATGGCATTAGAAGGCAAAATTTGTATGTGTCTATATCCACCAGGCTATACAGGAAAGAAAGGTAAGTATTAGAATTTTAGGATCTACTTTTACTAACTATTTTATCTCTTAACTATATACTGATTTAATTCATACTATACTAATTTTTGTAGAAACGTGGGAAACACATCCAGAAATTGAAATAGTTCGTTGGATCCAAGCAAGACACACTGATCACTGTTCAGCTCAGCCTGTCCACATAGATCTATCTTCAGATGACGAGGAAGATTTCTCGGCAAGTCAAGCAGAAGCCGGTAGGGGTGATGATGAAGAAGAAGAAGGGGATGATGCTGATGACAGCAGCAATGGAGGTAGCATGGATGATGATGATGATGATGATGACGATGATGATGATGTCTCTCCTGTTGGAGCTGCCAACAAATTTGCAGCTCTAGGGGTTGATGATGACTGAATAATGAGTGATTTCACATTGCAATAATAATACTATACATTATTATCTAAAAGTTTTGTTTAAAAAAGATATATCAATCTACCATTAGCTAAAATGTATGCTCTACTTGAAAATAGATTCTTAGTATTAAATAAAAGCATACTCCTAAAGATGGTCTGTTAGGTCACCAGCACAAAATTCACCCCTTGCTGCTGTTTGTACTTGTCCTAACCAGTATATTTTTGCTATGCATTTTCACTCTTAAAAACCATTTAATCTTTGAAATACTTATGAAATTTATTGCCTCAATAATCTCTGTCTTAATTAAGCATACTCTTTTGTGATAAGCATCTGTGACCGTGTGTTACTCATCAGTACGATTTTTTTCATATTTTTGTGTAGCTATTTTTCATTGGTAAAGCAAATACACATGGTCAGAAATTTTACCCTCTTTTGGTTCTTTCTTCCGTGATTTTTAATTCCATAGAAATGTGTGACTGATTGTAATGTACTCAGTGATAAAGGTGATATTAAGAGGTGTGTTTAGTGCCAGATGCAAATAAGTTGTATTGATCTATATTGCATTATTAACTTAGTCTGCTTTTGCATTCTTATGAAGTCTGTTGCACAGTTCCATGATAGCTATGTAAAACATTAGACTACATACTTATTTAATGTTTCTTTCTGTTTTCTACATTTCTTTCACATCACATTCTTTGTGGACAATGGTGCCTTATGTATATGATTATCTGAATTTTAATTCCTGAATGTGATAATGTCTCACAATCATATCTCAAGTATGTGATGGTTGACAGGACTTTTACCAAAAACGCATTTACTTATTTTATTTATTCTTGTTGAATGTAACCTCTGTACCTTGTTATGTTTATATTTTGCAAGAAATTCTCTGATAAATGCCTTAAACGCCTTCATCATTTTTGTTCTTTTTTAAATGCTGCATGAACTCACATATTTCTTGTACCTAGTACTTTTATCTCCTTGCTCACATGGAGGATTAGAAAAGAAAATGTTTGCTACTAGCAAAATCAAAAGTTCAAAAACTAAAGACCAAAAGCAATGCAGGGGATCTTCTATCCCTCACCACACAGCACCACCCTATAATTGACCTTGTCTCTGGGGTGAGCATTTTCTTTCAGAGTCAAGCAAGTACTGTACCAAGAAGTTTATTTCTGTTGCGGGAATGAACATTTCATATTGGTTTCACCATATTCCACCAAACACGCCAATACAATTCATATTGATGTCAAAATTATTTTTAAAACTGGGTTTCAACATACTGACCAACTATGTGACGTCATCTCGACTAGGTTGTATTTATATTTATTATGCGCCATTTGTGACTTCATACGGACTCTGCTGTAGGACTCGAGGATGGCTCCGGACGTGCGAACGGAGACGAGGGATTCGTCTCGAAGTAAAAGTTGCCTTGTGTGCTGAAACAGACGCAAGGAGTTACGTTGCACACCGCAATGCCCCGTGCTGGGTTGTTGTTGGTGGTTGCAGACCGTTACCCACCAGCCCTCGTCGGTGCAGTGGTCCGCGTCGTCGCCGAGGTGCGCCGCGGCCACCCGGGCGCACTTGCCGGCGCGGTACTCCTCCATGGAGGCGCAGGGGTAGGCCGGGAAGCGCGCGCTCTCCTTGAGGGCCTCGGCGTAGTAGTAGTAGGCGCGCCGGTGGCTGCAGACGGCTGGTCATTGTGACGTTAGTGTGACGGCAGTCTGGAACCACTGCGGGACCACTCTGTGGCTATACTCACAGATAAAGTCGAACACGCAGCCGGGCTGCGGCCACTCTCCGCCGTTGGGGAAGAAGTCCCGGTGGCCGAGCGACTGCGAGAAGCCCAGGTAGCCCCCGGACGAGTGCACCACCTCCACGACGTCGGCGTCCGTCTTGTCCAGGCGCTGCGCGGGCCCCAGCCCCTCGAACAGCACCCGGGCGGGGTCCAGCCCTGGCGACACGACGACGGCTAGGGTTGGGTATACTGCGGAACTGGATGCATTTTGAAAACCACGATTCCCGAGTCTCACCTGTGATGCGGTGCAGGCGGCCGGAGCGCACGTTCTTTCCCGTGTGGCCTGCGACGTGCGCGCCCAGGCTGAAGCCCACGATGTGCGTCCGCGCCGCGCTCAGCCCCTGGCGCTCGGCCATGTGGTCGAGCAGGCCGGCGACGTGCACCCCGACGGCCTCGGTGGCCTGCGCCGCCGTCTGGTACCAGGGCGTGGCCGCGTGCCGGCCCCAGTCCACCGCCAGCACGTTCACGTCGGTGCGCTCCAGGAAGGCTGGTGGAAGGCACGGGGGACAGTCATCATGGGAGGCGGAAGGGTGTACGACACATGCGTTCGGTCATCTGGGGCCCTCCACTTACCGTCCTTGAGCAGGGGGAGCATGTAGGAATCCTGCAGGTTGTCGCCGAAGCCGTGGATGAGGACAGCCGTCGGCCGGCTCGCCTTGAAGTTCTCAAAGGTCGGCAGGCAGGTCTTGTTCATGGCCCTCCGTTCGGGCCGGTCTGGGTTATCTCTAGGACAACAACGACAAGTTTCTTCATTTACAAATCCAAATCGGTGCCGCTGCGAGATGACGACAGGGGGAGGGGGTGGGCGGGTACCTCACCTCGTGTACAAGAGGAAGGTGATGTCGCCCAGGGTGGGCAGGTCCTTGGGCTGCGCGCCGCTCAGCACGGCCACCTGCGCCTCGCCGCGGCCGTCCGGCATCAGCATCCAGCGGACGGGCTCGTCCCCGCGGCCGTCGCCGCCCACCTCGGCGCCGTCCGGCAGGTTGAGCTTGGGCGAGGAGCGCACCTCGGGGCACACCGGCGCTGCGCGTGCACACGGCCGGCGGGCGGGTGGAGTCAAGTGGTTGGCTTTTGGATAAATTAGCTCCCCAGGCTGCCAGCCCCGTGATGCGACTCACCGTACAGGGCCTCGGCGTACAGCTGCTGCGCCACCTCCTCGGACACGGCCGTGTCGTCGGCGGGGAAGGCGGAGGCGAGCGCGGCCAAGAGCAGCGCGACGAGCGGGGAGCGGCTTCGACCCATGTCTGTGTGGCGTCCGCCCCGCGACGGCGCGGGTACTTATGTCCTCGCCTTGCGGGGGGAGCCTCCTCGTCGGGCGCCTCGCCGGGCCCCGCGGACGTGACCCGGGAGAAGGAGGGCGGCGAGCAGGTGGTGGTGGCGGCCAGGACGAGGACGGGGACGATAAGCCGAGGAGGGTGGAGGGAGCTGCACTGCGTCCTGTCCACTATCCAGGACGCGCAGGACCTCCGCTCCGCGGGACGGGCCGCCCGTCTATCTTATCTCGCGTGGAGGTGCGGGCGACGACGTGAGAGGACTTGGGCACCGTCTTCGTGTCCGCCAAACGCGCGTGTGTGCGTGTACACAACACAACGGACGTGTCGCGCGCGTGTGTGTACTGCAAAGTTACGTCTCGGAAGGGCGGGGCGGGGGCGGGTTGCTCTCAGAGCGCGAAAAGACGGGCCGATCGCCGAGGCGGCGTACGGGTGAGGGTTGAGGACAGGAGCTCCCCTTCCTCACCTCTCGCCTGCAGCCGCCATGCGGCCTCGGCGGACAGCCCCATATACGCCCGTTCCCTCGCACTCGCGGGCTGCTCTCTGCTCTCTTGGGGCGCGGGGCGAGGCGTAGCGCCCGGCGGGGCGAGCCGGCTGCTCCACACGCGCGCACGGCGGGCCTGCCTACCCCGCCCCGCTGCAGGCGCTGGCCCGGCCTGGCCGCGCCGCCCGCTCCACCTCCACCTACCGCCGCCCCACGTGGCCCCCCGCCGTGATTCGGTTTGAATGAGCCATAAAACGTTTCCTGGATTATCCTCCCGGTTTTATTCTCTCTCAGCGTGATTGATCATTGTGCGGCCGAGCTGCTCGCCGCGGGCCGAATGGCGGGGCGTGGCGTCGGCGGGGCGAGCACTGCGCAGCGCAGCGCAGCGTGTGTTGCCGGCGCTTTTGACAGAATCGACAGGAAGCTCCGTCCATCTGCCCGTCCATGTCTGCTCCGTACGAAAAACACCCTTTTCACCTTGGATTTAGTTTGGCGTTTCACACTAAAAGTTTATGAACATTTTCATTCATAGCTTACTGAGTTCTGTGTACGTGTCGTTTTTATTTAAATATAAATTTGTTCATACCGACGTATTAAAAATGCGTAAGCTTGGGCAAGTACACATAACTCAGTTTCTAACGACTTGAGCAGAAGCACTGTCGCGCGCATGGCAACCATATTATCCATTTCAAAAAATATCATTATCATGAAAAACCATTTTCGTTGCGTTTAGGTTATTGCGTAACGGTTTCCTCCTCCGGCTGAAAGCCGCGCGGCGCGGACCCCGCCCAGTCGATACGCGGTATCACTTGGTATTCATGCATTCCACGCGGAGACGAAGCCGAAGCAATCCCGGCGGCCGCGCTCGCACGTGTCACGTATGTTATACGTTTAGGTCGTATCGTGTGACACACAGCTCTAATTTCCAACTTATATATATACACCGCCACAGAGTCCCGAGCATGAATAAGCTGACGACGGAAGTAAGCAATCCTCTCAATGTCGTCGTCTATGATCGCCTGAAAAATTGTGTTGTTATTAGTAGTTTCCTTTCCTCGACACGCAAAATTATAAATCGCAAGATAAGTTTCGGGAGTATATACAACAGCCGACGGGGAGCTCACGTCCATTCTGCTGAGGGTACTACATCGGGCCGCGCCTGCTGCTCGCTGTGCCGCGCTGCTGTGCCGAAGGGCTCAATATTATGAAGAATGTCGGTGTTTTTGTTTGCTGGCCCACGGCGGGCGCTCCATGCAGCCGCAGTAGCGGGAGCAGCGCTAGCTACCCTTCCCCCATTTTCTTCTTACAGCTGCCGCCTCTTCTCTCCTGCTACCGGCGCGCCACGCCCTCCTCGCCACCGCGCACGGCAACTAAAGTCAAACCTGCCGTACGGAGAGAAAAGAACGGAGGGGAAGAAACAAAAAATCGTCGACCGTGAAAATCCCGGGCCGGTCCTTTCCGCCGGCCACGTGCCGCTGCCGCTCCCTGCCACGCACTTGCCCGACATACCGCTCCGGGCCGGGCCTGGCCGAGCCGCGGGGTGAGTAATCACATTTTTCGGACTTCGTCCTCCGAGTATTTCTCGTCTCGGACTCTGCTCGGTCGCGCGGACAAGCTACGCATAGAGTGAAAGACGGTGTGTGTCGCGAATTGAAAGAAATTTGCATCCCACCAGCGTATACTTTTAGCAGATGATATCTTACATGCCTTTCTCACGCTAAGACTTCACATAAGTAAATACCGTGTAATTATATTATGTAAGGTGTCATTCATTGCTTTTACTCTCGGTAAGGACAGAGAAGCGAGAGCAGGGCCAGCAATCTGTTTATCTTGTGCAAGGCGGGGCTGATGGTGGTGAGGCGCAGCCCCGTCTCGGCACAGCATTTAACACTAAAACATACCGAAACATATTCTAATAAACTAATCTAATCAAGTTAAATGTGTCAGCAGCTAGTACTGACAGATGAAGGAGTTGGGAGACATAGGGAAAAAAGTCAATAAATAAAAGGGGGGGGGGGGTCAAAAGTGTGGCTGGCGTGTCGTGTGCACCACCTTGTGGTGCCATTTTTGTAGCACCAGCCCGACTATATCCAAAACAATACTGGGCCTTCCTCCGCTCTGCTATCTCCCTCTCCCCTCGTGTACGACGTTAGGCCACCGGATTGCAAGCCAACAATTTCTAAATATGAGAGAAAATTAGAACACAGCCCTTTCCCCAAATATGTTTCTCATCTGATTTCAATACCATCGATTCTTGATTGAGATTTAATTTTTTGAGACCGTGTCGGTCGGAAATGGGGTATCGCCCAACTCATAGGTGTCGTTAAAAATAAAACGGATCTTCTCTTCTTCTCCATTCTCCCCGCGTAACGTCGCCGCCGTCTCGTTACGCGGGCCGGCCCCCCTTGCTTCCCGTTGTCATCCCTTAAGGACATGCACTCCCCGCTTCCGCTTCCTGAGCCTAAATATAGTGTCGCGTTACAAGTCGCCGCGCCGGTGCCCGCCGCCCCGCCCCGCCCCGCCCAGCCCCACCCCGCCTCACCCCGTCCCGCGCGGCGCACGCCCTTCGAGTTGTGCACGTCGAGCAGCGGCGACTGCGGAGCACCTGACGAAGGTCAAGGAGAGCAAGGACGACGCGTCAGCGGGAGAGGTTTTCAGGGGCACGGTGTAAAAATACCTTATCTTTATTACATCGTCTGTATACCGGTCGTAAACAGTAGAGGTGGTTGTTTCAATATTGTCCCAGTGCGACGAATATGCATGTGTGATGAGTGGGTCGCGTGGAAAGAGGATAAGAGGGGAAATTAAGCGAGCAGTGAGAGGGATAGGCACCACCTGCATTAAATTGCAGTGCTATGCCTCGGGCGTGGTGAGTTTGACAACGCCGCGGCCGGGCGGCCGCGGGGGTGGGCCAGGGTGTGGCCGCAGGGGAGGGCGCTGCGCGGCGTGGCGCGGCGTGGCGGCGTGCTGGGGGATGGTGCGGTATCGAGCCGGGCCCGAGCCGGGGTAGGGTAGGGAAGGGCCGGGCGGCATCAGCTGAGCGCGGGGCGGGCGCGGCGCGTGGCGCGCGCATGCGCCGGGGTCGGGGCGGGGCGGGGGTGGGCCGCGCTTGCCGGGCCGGGCCGAGCCCAGCACGTGGGGTGGCGGGGCGGGGCGGGGCGGCCGGAGGAGCAGTGTGGGCAGAGGCTCGCAGCCGTACGCAGCCTCCCATCTCCGTCCCGCGGCCGCCGCGACGCCGCTGCCGTCCACAGCCGCCGCACCTTACTCCTCCGCCCGTCGCCGACTCGCCGTCCCCCGGCGTCGGTGTGTCCAGGAGGCCCGCGAACGACCTGCTCTGCTCCTCATCATCGCCGACACCGCCGAGATACCCGCCGGGCGCATGAGACGCGTGCACATGGCGGCCCGCGCCGGCGAGGCGCGCTAGGCGCTAGCCGGGCGCGGCCGGGCGTGGCGGTGTGCTGTACCCCCACTGTGCCCCCGGGGCCCCCTGCGGCCCCCCGCCCCGCGGACCGCGCACCGCGAGGCCCAGCCAGGCAGGCGGGGCGGCCCAGCTAGAGACCGGGCCGGGCCGGGCGCCGCTGGGCTGGCAGTCTCAGTCGCATGGGCACGGCGGCCGGGCTCAGCTCTTGCACCGAGCCGCGAGCAGACAGCGAGCGCGCCGAGCCGAGCGCCAGCCGCGCAGCCGCGCCAGCGGAGCTCCGTGAGCGCGGGGTCGCCACCTAGCGCCGCGACATGACGGCGCCCTCGCCCGCCGGTCCGGGATAGATAGCCCCGCCCGGGAGCACGCCGACGTCGTCCAGGCGGCCATCAAACGCTGCTGCTCCACCTCCCACAGTGTTGTTGTTGTTGATGTTGTTGTTGTTGCCGGCTACGAGGATTTAACGCCGGTGACGAAACAGGGCAAGCAAAGTGTGTGTCAAGTGTGTTGACAGCCAGTGCAAAGTGTCGCCACCAAAATAATTTATGATAATCTAAGAGCAAGTGGGTAGTGTTAACCAAATGTGATAAGAAATAGTCAAATCTTCATTTAAAGTCCATAGGAATTAAGTGACGACTGGAAAGCTGAAAGTGATATTAAGTGAGTGATCGTTGAGTGATGTTGCTGTGATTCCCTCCCGCCCACGCCATGTTGTCCTACATGATTCCCCCGTCCGAGGACGCGGCCGGCAAGTCTGGCAACGGCGGCCCCCACGCCCAGCAGGTGGCCCCCGCGGCCATGTCGCCCGCCCCCGGCGCCGGCCCCGGCCGGCAGCAGCCCCTGGTCCACAAGGCCCGGGGCCGCGTGCAGCAGCGCCCGGGGGTGGAGCCGCCCCCGCCGCCCCCGCCGCCCCCGTCCACCAACGGCCACCACGCCAAGAACGGCGGGACGGAGCCGCCCGTCAACGGCCAGCACCACAGCGCCGCCACCACCATCGTGGTGAACGACGGCGGCCAGACCACCACGACGACCACCTTCAGCAGCACGAGCAACATCAACGGCACCGTCCACACCACCAAGAAGATCATCAAGACGTACCGGGAGCAGCCCGCCATGTCGCCCGCCTCCTACGGCGGCATGTCCACCGAGAGCTCGGCCAGCAGCCTCAGCACCGCCGCCTCCGAGCAGGGCGACAAGCCCAAGCCCAAGCTGCTCGCCAACGGCACCAAGAACCCGGGACTGAAAAGGTGAGTGTGAGCAGAGCTCTCGCCAAAAACGTAGAGTAAGGAGCAGACGGAGGAAGGGGGAGGGGGGTAGCTTAAGCGCCTTCTTTCTGCTGACCGGATGGTTTGACTCGCCCCGCCCCGGCCGCTGCGGTCCGAGGAGGGAGCGAGGGGCTTGTGAAAAATACATTATACCAGGCGGGGAGGGCGGGAGGGGAGCTGTGGCGGTGAGCACTGAGCAGTGATTGGGCCCCACTGCGAACTAACTCGCCTCCGGCCGGCCCGGCCCGGCTCGACCGCAAACACAAAGCACACAGGTTGTGTCTGTAGTTTGTGGGGCGCCCGGTCTTCAGCCGTACACACAAAAACATGTCGCGGTAGCCCCGAGTAGTACTACCGTGGAGATCCGTAGAGGCCTTCGGATGAGTCGATCATTATCTTCGCAGCAGACACTCGCACCTGCAGATGAGATTGTTGTCTGGCACATCTAGTGCGTGGTGGCCCCGCCGGGTACATAACCCGCATGCAGGCCCACCGGCTCCGTGCCCATAGGGATCGTCCAGAAAGTACGTCCGTCATTCGTCGTTACGCACCTGCAAAGTTCAGCCTCTGCAAGCTCTCATAGCGCCTGGTGGGTAGGCAACATCTTGCCTGCAGTGCATGCGTGGAATGCGGGGTGGCCTACCTGGAGTCTCGCAGGCGTCGAACTCCCGTAATTTGCCGTGTAATCTCAGAACGATCCCATAGGCAACCCATCGGCACGCCTGCATGCTGGCTGGTATACCTACTCGTTCCAACGGCGCAGGATAACCCAATGGCAACGTGTTGCGCATTTGCAAGTGTGCTATACTACACGAGTCGGCCATCGCCCGCATGGCGGCCGTTGAACAGTCTGCTGCGAGATGCCAATGTTGTCGACAAGGTGACGGACGAGGCCGACGACGCCGCGGCGCCCCCCCGTGACCCGAAGCTCGCCGGCCTGCTGCAGCTGCTGTGCGCCTGTCGCGCTGTCGCCACGCCGCCGCCGCTCAGCAGCACCAGGACCGGCAGGACCAGCGTGCGCCACACGACCAGAGAGCCGCCGCCGGCAGCCGGCACAACGCCGCCGTGGTGTCAGGCTATTCTCGACGCGCCGGCCACTGCCAGGCAGCAGAGATCGCTGGCGTGGCGGCAGTCACAGCAGCAGCAGCAGCAGCGGCAGCAGCAGCAGCAGCAGCGGCAGCAGCAGCAGCAGCCGGCCGGGGCATCGCCAGGGCAGCAGACGACGCGATGTGTTTGGCAGTGCGAGGGGAGCGGACCCCTGTGTGACATGCGGCAATGCACTTATCGGATCAGGAGGAGTCACTACTTCTACCGCTGCCTCGCCGCTACTGCTGCTGCCGCTCTGTTCGGTTACTGCTATGCTTGCTTGCGCCGTGATTGTGATTACTCTCGAAAGTAACCGGCTGACTGATGTCTCGTTTGTGGCCGCGGCGGGGAGAGGAATGCCGGGCCGTCTCTGTCTGTTGGACTCTCACTTTACGGACCGAACCCTCCTCCGCTGCTCATTCACTTCTTCTTCTTCGTTTGCCCCCTTTCCTCGTCCTGTATGCCCGCTCGACTCTCTTCCCTTCTCCCCCACGACACACCACCAACACGATCCGGCGTGCAGCCGCAGCGGCCAACGTATTTGAGGTTTCCCGACTGACGCACTTGTCTTGGCGTAGCAGCAGCAGCAGTAGCAGCAGCAGCGGTATGCTGGTGGAGAGGAGGGGGAAGAGGAAGAAGAAAAAACACGACACAGGTTCCATACCTTTGTCTATCTCCCTCTCGAGCTGCCCATCTCTCCGGGTACGAGCGCACCTTACCGGTCCGCCGGACGAGTACAGCTCCGTGTTTGCACCGCGTTCCTACCTACCTACCTACCCCACCCCGCCC
>NW_026267328.1:319939-321601 GCF_000697945.3 Frankliniella occidentalis | reverse complement strand
GGGAGGGAGCTGTTGTGTGGAGGGGGAGAGGGGGATGCTGTGGGGCAGGTCAGCTCGGTGGGCCCTCCCGTTCCCTCATCTTCTTCTTCCCCTCTCTTCTTCTCACTCACTCACTCACTCGCTGTCTCACTCTCTCTCTCTTTCTACCACCTTCTCCCCTCGCACACACTGCTGTTGCTGCTGCGACATTTCGCTATGACACCGCCGTGTCTATTTCCATACGCGAATAACGCACCGTCGCTGAGCGGCAGTTAGCGCGCGTGCGGTGTGCGTCGCCTTGTCCGTGCCGTGCACGACGGGCACCGGGGCACGTGCACACGCTGCACGCACGGCGGGGCGGGCCTGCGGGGCACGGGGACCCGGGTGAGCGGCCCCGTTCAAACTGGGCGCGCCGCCGCCGCCCCGCCGCCGCCCCGCCGCGCGTCCGCCTTGTACGGCAACAACAACTTCCTTTTCCTCCGGCCGGACAGACGGTCGGACGGGACGGACAGGCGGCGGACAGGTGTGGATGGCGATGAGGAATGGCCGCGCGCGCCGCACGCTTTGCTTGCTGCTGCTGCTGCAGTCTTTACCGATACGGTGGACAGCTCAGCTCAGCACAGCAGCGGGCCGCGGGCAGTACAGGGCGACATACCGACCAACCCCGGCCCAATCAATAACCGCATAACTCGGACGCGGCCGCCGCGGCGCGCTGCGTTCGATACCAATCGTACACACTCCTCTCTGACGTGCATGTCGTCGGCCCGGCGGCCCCAAGTGGATGTAGTCCAACGTGACCTACCCGCGGAGCTGTACGGCACACCGCGATCAGCTCGCTCGCAGTGCAGAACACAACGTTCTGCATCTGTCTGTCTGTCTGTCTGTCTGTCTGTCTGTCTGTCTGTCTGTCTGTCTGTCTGTCTGTCTGTCTGTCTGTCTGTCTGTCTGTCCGTTCGCCCAAGTCTGCTGCTAGCCGCCTATGCCCTTTCACCACCCAGCCCAGCGCCAGGCCCCGTAAGGGCTGGGCACATTATCGCTGAGCGAAGCTCAGTCCAAGTCGCTGAGGGGTCAGGCGATGTCTCCGTCGTGAGTCTGTCTGTCTGTCCGTGTCTGCGTTCCTCTTTTTCTGGAAAACGGCTGCACCGATGACAAAATAGAAGTTTGCTTTAACATGAACAATTTAAGAGAGACTCAGTGTCCCCTTTTCGTTCGCTACGGACTAATTTGAAATATATGGCCCTTTTTTTCGTAGAGGGAGCTTCAGATGTTGCTGTTTCGGTGGTGGCTACACTGAGTGAAAAAGAGCGCGAACACGCAAATGGGTCCTTGGGCCCACTTCGCGACTTTCTGATTCTCTCATACGTGATCATAATGTCAGATGGTCAAACCGAGTGTGAAATTTTTAGTTTTAGAGTTGCGGAACTCGCCTTCCCAAGTTTCGCCGGTGTCCGGTGAAAAGAAACGAAAGTGATATTTTGAATGGTTTACGTAATTACTTACGTAAGTAGGAGGGGAGGAGGGGGTTCGGGGATCGGGAGAAATGTGCAAAGGTAACTATTGTTTCGGGGTCATCTTGACAAAAGAAAACGAAAATGTTTTATGCTCCAAGACGATCGGAATCGAAATGGCAGAGTTATTGCCACCCAAATTGACAATTTGGTCGTTTTTGCACACATTTACCCC
>NW_026267328.1:318046-318514 GCF_000697945.3 Frankliniella occidentalis | reverse complement strand
TCCTCGACTATTGATCAGTCTAAAATAACGAGTTAAAGTTAAACAATTAATTGACAAATTCAAAGCCCTACCTAATGAGCTCTCGTTATACAATGGAAATTTCTACCTGGATGAGTGCAGAGAAAACTTAAGATTGAAACAAAACACATGCGACAAACAAGGCAAACAATACAAAAATGCAACGCTTGACAGGATGAGTGCAAAGTCAATAATAAAATCTAATGCATCAACATAAAAAAAATTACAAAAGTAGTAAGGTTGAGAAAAATATGGGTAAACACATAGTGCAAGTTTTAAGTGAATAATCTAGGCAAATTTAAAAACTTGAGTATTACTAGTTACATTCTTACTTCAATGCAAACAAAACGACAAAATCCATGACCTTCACATGCAGAGTAATACGTGAAAGTCCCAATTAAATTTGATCGATTCAATACTTGCAAAGTAATCCCGGAAAAGTACTAATTA
>NW_026267328.1:308734-309316 GCF_000697945.3 Frankliniella occidentalis | reverse complement strand
AATCGTTAGGGATTAAAGCATGAGGGAAACTATTTATCTTCTCAATTATCTGACTAGCTATTGAAATTGAATCGTCTCTATCCCAATTCTCTGTATTAAGTACTACAAATGCGGGTGCTGAATTATTTTGAGTCAGAAATGAATTTACTTTGATGTCGGTCATGCTTCATTTTGACTACGGATAGATAGAAAAAGTACACAGAGAAGACACTGGAGTTGTTGGCCTACCGTGTGTTGTCCAGGAAGTCCACCTTGTTGACGTTGACTGATGTTCGTAGGCAGATGCACTTTCACTAAAATAATAGCACTTCACAATTTCGCAATAATTTTTGGCTATGGCACCGATGAAGAATTGAATCTAAATGAGCCGTCTCACTTTTAAAATTCAAGGAAATACTTTGTCGCTACGTTATCACTTGCAAAAATTTTGAAATTTGAAAAATAGCACGAAACATGAAATTCCGAAAAAAAATAACAAAATAGCTCAGAACCAGCTAACACAACTACCTGACCACGGCCGATGCACCAGTGTTTTAGGAGTGAACTCCTCGGGTTCTAGTCAGGACAATGATTGTGTCAGAA
>NW_026267328.1:305017-308684 GCF_000697945.3 Frankliniella occidentalis | reverse complement strand
ATTATTATTATTTGACTACGAACTGTGCAAAATTACAGCCTTGAGTACAGTTACAAAAGTAATACCGATTACAATTTATCGATTCACGATCTTGACTTGACCGTACCAACAATACAAGCTAGTGATCAAGCGTTAAATCCAGTAATTGTTACTCTAGTACTCTATTTGTTGTTCTCCTAATCTAATCTTCTTGCTGGGCGGATGCATCTGTCGAAACCTTTTCCTCGTATGACCTTATGACTGCGACGCTGCCCTGGGGTCGATTCTTCATCCCAGGTGAAAATGATGAGATGGGCCAAAACCGAGCATACTTGTGTATACACAAGTATGTGGTCTGATTGAGCCAGCGTGCCTAACACCTTCTGATCTCAATCACCGATCGCTTCTCACTCGCTAGTCGACTAGAGAAATGCGATGGTTGGACTTCCCTGGCTGAGTTGGCTTTAACTGCCGTCTCTGGTCCATGCTAATTTTCAATTTCTTCTTTTATTCTTCTTTTGCACATAATTTTTGTGCTCATATTCTTCTTGATTATCTTTGGATAGTATTTGTTTTCTGATACTGGTTATCTTCTGTATTGATGACCTAACTTTTAGCATGGACCGCCAGTTCGTGTCGTTCGGCCTCTGGTTGAAAACGACGTCCCCGGCGTTGTCGGGTCGGACTGGATGATGGTCTAGTAGGCCGTCTGGACGATCTCATGAAGTCGTACGAACAAGCTCTGATTTCGGGATGAAAGGTCATACGAGAATTGGTCCACAACAGTGCACCACCCGGCGGGTCCCTACTCTAAAACATTTGAAAAGAAAACAACATTAACTCTCTTTTACTTTTAAACATTAGCGTTACTATAAGCATTATCCACTGTACTCCCTGCTCAAGATAACTGCGTGGAGGCATCTCAAACAAATCCACGATCAAGACTGCTTGCCTGTATCTGCTGCGTATTCCTAACGCAACCCACGTAAAATGACTCGCTAACAATAACGTAATAATTACAACTACAATTGTAATAATCTCATAAGAACATTAAGTACATTTGCACGTCCATTTGAAGGAAGTTATTCCCATCTGCAGAACAGATCTAATGAATTCTTATGAATAAAGCCGTCTCGTGAGCTAGGAGGGAATTCTTATGGCTCTCACTTTAAAAGAAATATGAGTGTTCGAACACTGCAACTGGCTGGTATCTCTAGATTTCGAGCGAAACTTGTAAACTAGTCTCTAAATTTAAAATAAGTCCATTCTAGGACCGAGCAACGGTCTAGCAAACAATCTTCGCAGATTGACAAACGATTTCCTTGAAATTTTGAATAGGCAAATTTAATTCAAAAGAAGCAAGAATAACAAAATGATAAAGGAAATGACAACAATTTTTGGCCTTGCGGTGCCAATCTAAAATTTCTCCTAGCGCAAAGGCAAGTCTCATTTTGAGACGAATATCTCGTCGCAAAATGGTACTGTTTCTGCAAAGAAAACAAGATTAGACATCATGGTTACACAATGGTAATGGCACAACAACTCCATGGATGGAAGAAAGAAAACGAAAACAGAAGAAAAGATAAGAATCCTATTTGACCGAAATCAATACTTTCTAAACTCTTCCCCTGTATTTCAGAGTACTTCCCCTATCAATGCCTGGTAACCATAGTCTAACGTGATCTTGCAAAACGGCGAGATGAAAACAAAACCTCTCTATTTCATTCCTAATCTAAATGCTAACGCCTGAGTGGCACTCAAGCTCATTCTGCAATTTATCAATTTTCTCGTATATCTAGCAAACACTTTTACTCCTTTATCTCTATACTAATTTAACCTTGAAGTGACATAATTTGCCGTGAACCTACGGCGGGCAACAGTTTCTCATAGAGGCTTCGTAATGGTCTGATTCGATTACTTTCTCACATCATAACGTCATCGATTCATTTTTCTCTTGTAACCGGTGAAATCCGAGTAATTCTTCCTTGAATGGCAATAATATTGTCATTCTCACTCCCAGAATTTCTCGTCGAGCCCAAAAAGTCTATTCGATAGTAATTGAAATTTTAGTCATTTTTGAACAGGCAAAGTCCGAGTTGTCCTTCCTTGAATGGCTAAAATCATTCCCAGAACTTCTCGTCTAGCCCTAAAAGTGTACCAACAGCACTTGACATTTTCATTTTCTCCTTCAACCGGTAATGGCTGAGTGTCCTTCCTTGAATGGCGTAGCAACACATTCCCAGGACTTCTCGTTTTATTTATTCCAAGATCCAAATATTTTATTAAACCCGTACAACCGCATTTATAAAGTGACGCAGTCACCACAGGAAACCCAATCAGCCGTTGCTTTTCGGGCTCTGCAATTCTGCGCGTCTTGCGCGGTATCTTCGAGTACGACTCTGCATTCAGGAATCAACAGGTCTTAACAATGGTCAGTTAACCGCAGCTAACAGCCGGCCGTAGCCATATATCATGAGTTTCATTTTCTTCCCAATATTCATATAAACCTTTATCCGGGTATCCGCCTTGGAATAGTTCTTACGTATCATCGTAAGAATTGAAACTATCCCGAGACTCCCCGTCGAGCTCGAAAAGTGTGGAATACGCACACACCCGATTCAATATTTCAATTAAATATCCTCTATCAACTTAACGGAGCGCTCCTTCTAAATGAAAATATATTCACACTGGTCAGAACATTACAACTCCCCGTCCTTACGCTACTTCGAACTATTTGGCGCCTAAATAGTCCCCTCCAAACTCTATTAAAATACAGTCGAAAAGTTCTGATCAGCTAACCTATATTCATTTGTTGATAGTCCTTTATTTCTTTCAATATCATTTCTGTATTTCTATTCCATTACAAATCTCTCGTTTGTATATATTGCCTGTGTTCCTACTTTCTTCTTTATTCGCAGGTCAGCGCCCTCCGTCCGATCACTGCTGCTGCTACTGCTGCGCGCAAGTGAATCGAAATCTAACCTCTGCACTGCCACTGCAGAGGGGATGGTGCCTGTACCTCGATCAATATTTTCAGTAAAATTAGTACTTCCTATAGCCTGGTTGCCATTTCTCAAATCTTTTTAACAAGCTGTCACTGACGTTATGATGGCATTCAATGCTTGGTTACCTCGTTGCCCTTCTCATAAGCCCTTCAATCCTGTACTTCAGGTATTTTCCTTATTGAAATCCTTAAACCTCAAGACGATAGTTATGCAGTTTCCCTTTTAAAAACAATCAAACGACAAAACACTGCTCTCCGGACCCGAAAAGTTTCTTCGCTCAGGCGACAATAATGCGGAAACATTCTCTATTATTCATTACTCGTGCCAATGAAAGGTACACGTTTCAGTCCGTACAACTTTATCTAAGTGGCAATTTCTACAGAACCTTCGTTCAACAAATTCCTGTACTTATTTCCTGCGTACCGCATAATTGGCAATATGCTACTTTTCTACACTAAAGTATCCTTGCATTTCTTTCACTGTACCCCGCGGCGGATCTCGTCGCCGCTGCCTCATCAGCAGTACTTGACCGCTGGCGGCACGCGTGCGCGTATCAGCGGCGCGAGCGCGGTGCTGCTCCCGGAGGGGGGTTTGGGGGGGGTGTAAGGTGAGCATCGACGGCGCGACTGCAGCGCAGCTCGGGGAGAGGGGGGGGGCGTTGAACGGTGAGTATCAGCGGCGCA
>NW_026267328.1:303730-304855 GCF_000697945.3 Frankliniella occidentalis | reverse complement strand
GGGCGGGGCGGGCACAACGCTAATGGGAGGCACGCGTCGCTCGTCCCGGAAGTCCCCCAAATTAAAGCCCCTCGCCACAATGAG
Source organism: Frankliniella occidentalis (assembly GCF_000697945.3). Classification (NCBI taxonomy): domain Eukaryota; kingdom Metazoa; phylum Arthropoda; class Insecta; order Thysanoptera; family Thripidae; genus Frankliniella; species Frankliniella occidentalis. The sequence continues at coordinate 304,771 of NW_026267328.1, read as the reverse complement.
CCGCCGAGGAGAGAAAGAGTTGTACGCACAGCGCCTTTTCTGTCGCCCATGCCCATTCACGACGCGACGGGCGAGGCCTGGCGAAGCCTGCCTGGCATTCGACGAGCGATTAATGGAATGTAGTACCAATGTCGTTGATAAAAGGCACGTGGGCAATTATTATTGGATGGACGTATGTAGTCGTGCATACCTGGAGGAGCAGGGGTGAGCGCCCGGGGTAAAAATAACGCCGATTGTTTCATAAACATTTTTTTTTGTTTTCCATTTCGTGGCGTGTTTTTGTTTACCAGTAAACCCTCTGCTCCTAGTACGGCGGGGTCGCCGGAGGCCTGGCTCTTTGCCTGGCCGGCTCTCCTTGTGCAGACCTGTAAGGGTAATGGATAGGCACAAAGGGCTCGCTTGCCCCCGTGTGGCCGCCCTGACACCTAGGGGGCAGGAGCACAAGGGATGGAAGGGAAGGTGTCGCTTCCGCGCGCGTGCGCCCCGGGGGCTACTCCCGCATCAGATACGCCCCGTTTCGAATAACAGACGCTTTTGGACTGTAACCCTTCCCCTGTCCCCCCCCCCCCCCCCCTCACTCTCGACACTCCGGTCCTCATCACGTCACTTGTGCTTCCCCTTTCCATTCCGTGCGGCGCATGGGGGCGACTGATGTGCGGGAGCGCGCGCTCCCCCCCCCCCTCCCCGCGGCGCTCTGCAGCAAAAAGGAAAAGGCAAGTTGAAGCAGTGCGCAGCAACTGTCACGCATTTTCGAGTGTGATGCGGCCCGAAAAGTTTCAAGTGATTCACCCCTCCTGCGAGGGTTTCCGACTTCGCTTTGCTGTTTCCTTTACAGGGAACTCAGAGTCAAAGTAGAGATCCCTCCCACCCGAGTCCAACGCCGCCAGAGCCTTCCCGTCCGTCCCGGCGGTGGTCCCCCCTGTTGACCGCAGCTCAGCGGGGGTCCGCCCTCTCCGTCTGAAGGGTCACTCCCCCGTCACTGCCTCTCACTCCACCCCCTCTCACGACCTCACCTCCCCGTCACTGTCTCTATACCCCCCC
>NW_026267328.1:303371-303680 GCF_000697945.3 Frankliniella occidentalis | reverse complement strand
AGAATAGAATTTTGAATACTTAATGGGAGTGATATTCTGCCGAAACTGGTGAAATTTGCTATTGCAGTGGCGAGGCCTCCGGTGGGCTGTCTCGCTTTCTCTCATATTAATTTTCGGGGCTACGTACGACGAGACGCACGCCTGAGTAGTCTGGCAAAACCTCAATTTTCGACAAATTTTTCGTCTGGCGTTCCCCGATTCTTTTCCACTGCTGCTATTTGGAGGAAAACGTGAACCCACAACACACCCCGACCCATGCACTGCCACTACAGGGTGGGCTGCGCTGCGGGCTACGCTTCCGAATGACAC
>NW_026267328.1:298776-299451 GCF_000697945.3 Frankliniella occidentalis | reverse complement strand
GTGACTTCCGGTCGCGCCATCGCGGTGCCTCTGCCCTACCCACCCCCAACCGAACCGAACTGTATGTATTTGGAGGCTCCACCCCCTGCCCCCGCAGATCTAATAACCAAATTAGCATCTAGGGGCGAGTGCCCAATTTAGAATAGAATTTTGAATACTTTATTGAATTTATATTCTGCCGAAACTGGTGAAATTTGCCATTGCAGGGGCGAGGCCTCCGCTGGGCTGTCTCGTCTCGTCTCACATTATTTTTCGTGGCTACGCACGACGAGACGCACGCCTTATCAGTCTGTCGAAATCCCACTTTTCGACGAGTATTTCGTCTGGCGTTCCCCGATTCTGTTCTAATGCTACTGTTTGGGGGAAAACGTGAACCCACAACACACCCCGACCCATGCACTGCCACTACAGGGTGGGCTGCGCTGCGGGCTACGCTCCCAAATGACACCTTCTTCGGAATCACATTAAAACATCCTTCGCTATTCTGCCCATTTTCAATCGATTTCCTTCTCTCAAATATTGTTGTGGGGATAAGGGGTTCGATTTCCTTTTCTCAAATATTTTTATAGGTATAAGGGGTTGGATGGAAGAAAGAAAACGAAAACAGAAGAAAAGATAAGAATCCTATTTGACCGAAATCAATACTTTCTAAACTCTTCCCCTGTATTTCAGAGT
>NW_026267328.1:290464-294421 GCF_000697945.3 Frankliniella occidentalis | reverse complement strand
GGTTCAAAATGCCCAGAACTATTAGGACCCTCGTGCCTTATAGCTGCATACAACAATGGTTTATAAATGCACTTATATAGTTTCTCTTTATTTTCTGATTTAATTCTAATTCCTATTTTAAAATACTCAGCTGCCGCTTGAATTTCTACTGGTGTTGCCATCGCAGCTTTCTCACTATGCAGTTTATAGTAATCATCTTTATTCTGATTTGGCAGTGAACCTTTAAACCTATGCCAATGCTCTTTTACATATCTGTACACTAACAGCCTAATTAATTCACTATTCTCTGAATTTCCATACAAGACTTCTCCTAAACTATGATAAAAACTACTCATATCTCGCGGAACTCGCTTGGACTGATAATTATATTTATCTAGTGGGGTACGCCTAAAGTAACCGTTTTCCATAGCTATCCGAGAAAAATAACTCCGATTTACTTCTGAAAATGGGAAAGCCTTTCACATTCAAAAGCGTAATGTCCATTTTCTCCACAGATTTTACACTTTCCTTCCCGTCTATCCCCTGAGTAACTCCTACTCTTCTGATGGTAGTTCCCTTGAGAACCATCCCGATAGACCCGCATCTCGCCAGTCTCCGGGCCAGATTGGTCCCAATCCTCAAAGTTTTCTCTCCTAAATTCATCCTCTGATCGATAGTTCGATCGACGCCTTCCTGCCCTATAGTAGTTCCTATCCCAGTTACCTCTCCAGTTGTCACGACCATGACCACGATTGTAGCCGTTGTCGCGACTTCTGTTGTTGTTCTGTTGAACAAGCATGCTGAATCCATCAGCGATGGTGGAGATAGCCATCTGCATTTGACTCAATTTATTCTCCAAATCTGACATTTCATTCTGAACAGCAAGAACTTTACTCTCTTTTTCATTTGAGGCTAATTTCGAATCAATATATTTCTTAAGTCCCTTTATCTCTTTTTGAACATTACTTTCAGATACATTTCTACTTTCAATTAAGGCAAGATTTCCTTTGTATATACAAAGGTTCTCTAGCAGTTCCTCTACTGTGGCACATATTGAGCATGCCACCAGTTTTGCGTCCTCCTTTGGCATTAGAGTAAGCAATAACTGAACTACTTCCTTTTCCGAAATAGTCGGGTCTGTTTTAGCAAGCTCATGAACCCTAACTACGAAGGACTGTACACTCTCCGTTGGTTTTATCCGCATGTCAGCTATTTTAAACCGAACCGACTGGATGATGCTATTGGGTTCTGCCACCCGCACAAATGCCGCAGAATAATCCTTAAATGTTTTCCCTTTGAGTGAATCATGCAAACTGGTCCATTCTTTTGGTAAAAACTGACCTAATAGTGGAATCATCTCCTCATCTGGGACTCCATAAACACTATAAACCTGCTTGCAATGATTCAACCATTCTACAACATTTTCAGGATCAAATGGCCGTATTGTTGGTTGAAGCGAGGGAGGCAGATCTTTGATCGGGTTAGCAGGCGGGGGTGTCATATTAAGTTCTTCTTCTAATTTCTCAAGTGCTTTCTGAAGGAGTCTATATTTCTCTAATTTTTCTAAACGCTCGTTGTCTTCTTTCTCTTTGCGCTCTTTTTCTTTACGTTCTTTTTCTAATTTCTCTCTATGCTCCCTTTCTCTCTTTTTCCTCTCTTTTTCTTCCTTTTCTTTCTTAGTAATATGAGCTGCTACGGACCGAAAAACAACTTCTAATTTTTCCGCAACTGACTTAGCAGGCAAAGATTTAATTTCGTTGAGCACAAACTCGGAAACCTTTTCAATTAAGATTTTACAATTTTGGTATTGATAATTTCTAAGTTCTGCTTCGGTTGCTAGTACTTTAACTGACGGAAGGCTATCAGCTTTTAGCTCATGAGTTACAATAAAATCTGGATAGTCGTGATATTGACTTTTATTTGAATCGTTAGGGATTAAAGCATGAGGGAAACTATTTATCTTCTCAATTATCTGACTAGCTATTGAAATTGAATCGTCTCTATCCCAATTCTCTGTATTAAGTACTACAAATGCGGGTGCTGAATTATTTTGAGTCAGAAATGAATTTACTTTGATGTCGGTCATGCTTCATTTTGACTACGGATAGATAGAAAAAGTACACAGAGAAGACACTGGAGTTGTTGGCCTACCGTGTGTTGTCCAGGAAGTCCACCTTGTTGACGTTGACTGATGCTCGTAGGCAGATGCACTTTCACTCAAATAATAGCACTTCACAATTTCACAACAAGTTTTGGCTATGGCACCGATGAGGAATATAATCTAAATGAGCCGTCTCACTTTCAAAATTCAAGGAAACACTTTGTCGCTACGTCATCACTTGCAAAAATTTTGAAATTCGAAAAATAGCACAAAACCAGAAATTCCGAAAAAAAAATAACAAAATAGCTCAGAACCAGCTAACACAACTACCTGACCACGGCCGATGCACCAGTGTTTTAGGAGTGAACTCCTCGGGTTCTAGTCAGGACAATGATTGTGTCAGAAGGTTAAGGCTATCTCGTTGTATTGAAGCTACGACATGATACAGTGGTTCAGTGGTTCCTCTCTACACTCATCCTCCTAGCGCTCCTCCGAGACGACTGAGCTCTGGCCTGCCCTGCACCTCTATTTATGCCATCGGGAGCGTCCAGCGTGGAGGGCTGATTTGCTGGGGTTGCATTCCCACGATCAGAGCATCCTCCCGCCGATCCGCGCCGGGCGGATGTCATTTGAGCCATCCGCGTTTGGCCATCACCTGCTGGGGGCATTGGCAGCGCGGCTAGCGACGGCCAGAGCGGCCGGCGCGGGCAGCGCCGAGGGGGCAATAACTCCCTTTTGAAGTGTACACATGATTCCCGAAATACTTGATTCCCAGTGATTCCCGGTGATTCCCGCCAGCTAATATTTATTTCTCTGGTTTTCTAGTGGTAGCAAACGCTTATTTTTACTAATTTGTACCAGTTCTGCTAGTTTCCTGCTCAGTTTAAACGATTTCTGTTGATTTCGATCAATTTTTATCGTGATGATTCCCAGGCAGGAGTACACATGATTCCCGGAGTTCTTGCCCCCTCGGGCAGCGCCGATCAGCGCGGCCAGCAGGGCCAGCGTGGTCAGCGGGGCCAGCGTCCGCCATACCAGACGGTGTCAAATATGATCTGGCGCAGGTGTGGGGATATGCCTAGTCTTTGGGCCCTATGTCGCCTCCTATAACACCCCCCCCCCATCTCTCACGTTCAAGGAGCAGACGACCGGTTGCCTACCTACTAGGCGGACCCTCATTCGGTATATAGTTTTGTTCTATATTTTTTATGTCTTCTGTAAAGTTAATGCACTTCGCTCAGCTACCCCGTGCACAATGTTAACGCACGGGGCCCTACGTTATTATTACTATTATTGGCATCAGGCGCCAAAGTTAAGCGCACGCCTCATTAGGGCTGCGGACCCGGCGCCGCGGGCCGTTGGGTTGGCTCAGCCGGGCACAGCAATCCAGCCGATCGCTAACACCCCGCCGCGGAGACTTTCATCGCCTTTATAATATGTACAGCTTCGGATCTCGGGGAGAACGTGTAGGGTATTTAATTTTACTTGGATAATACACGTTGGATAGTACTTTCACAGTCCTTCCCAGTTTTACGGTGGGGTTTGCTTATCTTCTCTGACCACGGCGCCTTACGGCTCGGGCGAGTAGGCAACCCACACGCACGCAGGCGTGGCGGTACAGTCCAGGTGCGGAAGTGCAGGCGGCGGTGCGGTGCGGGTCGTTGATTTTGAAATGAAACAGCTGCTTTAAAGTGGTTGAGCTGCTCGACGGGTCTATAAATCTCGACTCGAGTGATGTGTGTGTACTTGTCTGTTTCGTAAACTTTTTACCTGCTGCACAGAGTGACTTCCGGTCGCGCCATCGCGGTGCCTCTGCCCTACCCACCCCCAACCGAACCGAACTGTATGTATTTGGAGGCTCCACCCCCTGCCCCCGC
>NW_026267328.1:287913-290070 GCF_000697945.3 Frankliniella occidentalis | reverse complement strand
CGCGCCTCACGCTCGATTGATGAAGGACAGGAGGACGGCAGCAGCCCCTGCTCGTAACACTCGGAACCCCTACAGGGGCGGAACCCGGTCGGGCGAAAAGGGGGAAACGAGGGAGAGAGACAGAGAGAGGAGGCGCGGAGAGACTAAAAGGAGAGAGAGAGAGAAAGGCAAGGAAAGATGTAGGTGGGGCGGGGGGAGTGGGGAGGTCCTGAAGTCGACTGGATGAGGCCCGGAGCGTGCGGTTTTAGGGGTGGAGTCTTGGTGTGCGGGCCCAAGTAATACAACGACTCACAGTCTTTGGCATCGGGGTTAGTAGAGGAGGGTGGTGTGACGGTATACGTGTCGGTGGGGGAGAAGGGTATAAAAGAGAGCGGTGGCGGCGCGAAGGGGGAGGGGGAGGTCATGTAGTTTGACGCAATGCCCGGGACACGTGCATCAGACCGCTCCATACCCCACCACCACCACCGCCCCGCTTGCCCCCTCTCTCCTTATACCCTTCTCCGAGCAGTCCAGCCACCCCACTGAGCCTCGCGGCCCCAGTGTTGTTGTTGCTGTTGTTGTTAGTAGTTGTTGTTGTTGTTTGGTGTGCTGTGCTGCAGTACCGGGGCGGCCCCAACCCATCGCTCACCGCCCCGTGTGCCACGTGCGCGCTCGTGAACAAACTTTCCATCAAAAAGAGGAATAAAAAGGGGGTGAGGGGGGTGAGAGAGTTCATCGGGTAAGTTCCTTGTAATTAAACTTTTTCGTTGTACTCGCGATTGGACGCTGGTAGGGGTAGGTAGGGCAGGAGTGATGGATGGAAGAGGTGAAAGAAGGGTGAGGACTTGGGGGGATACGACCCAAACGAAAAGGGGCAGAGAACAAAACGGATAAAGCACAACATACGCGGGTAGTTAATCATAAATCTATGTGCGCCGGTTATCAGGGGCGTGCGCGCGCACACACACACCACACCAAACACACAACACACACACCGTGTTTGGATTGGCAGTGATTGCACGTCATTTTCAGCCCAGAGATTAGCTACACCCACAGCAGGCGCAGCTCCCTGCTGGCGAAGAGCGGCAGAGCCTCGTGATTATATCCCCGGCCAGCAGGCGAGTGGAATCCAGAGCTCAATCGCGGCGGCCGGGCGCGGCTCCGGAAAGGGAAATACAGCCCCTGGATGAGCTTCCTCCAGGGCAGATGAGATGGACCGGCCCTTTCCACAGCAGCCCGGGTCCATCAGGGTGGCCACCTCGCCGCCCTTGCCATCCCCCCCCCCTCTCTCTCTTTCTCTCTCTTCCTCTACTTTACTTTGTCTCTCTCACTCTTACGGCTCCAGTCCACCTACCACCCTACCACCTCAGCCCGAAAATAGCAGCTCGCTGTTCCCTCCAGGGGGTTGGTGAGGGGCGCAGGCGTTGTTCCGGGGTGGGGTGGGCGACCCTCTGGCCCCCTATCCCTCCCCCCGATTCTTCGCCTGTGAGGCGTTGGCGGATTTTCACCTTCGTTTCCGCTTTGCAGGTTCCTTCCCCTCGCCTTTCTGGCCTCCGCGTTCCGCCCCCGCTCTGCAATCAGTCTACCCCGGAAGTCCTGAAATATCTTCCGTGATGGCGCAATCGCCGCAGCCGCCACCCCCTTTTTGATGGTCCCCGGTGGTGTACCCTTCAAAATAAGTATTCTCCCCTCTGCGACTCCGGGGTCTTCGGTCAGCCGATAATATCAGGGATGGACTGAATCTGTGGGTATAGACTGTACCGCTCTGCAGGCGTGCGCGCCAGCCACCTGCTCGCTCGGGCCGCTGTGTGCCCACGTACAGTCCACCTACAAATGCGCGTGGAGTGGACGAGGCGGGGGGCGATTCAGCAACCACCTGAGCAGCCGAAGCAGGTCAGTAGCCGTGCGCACCACCCATACTGTGCGCATCGGCAGGGGGTCGCAACGCAGTGCTGAGAGCGCGGCCTATGCGCGAGCCCCGGAAGTCGCCGCCCGGACGGCGCGAACCGGCCGTTCAAACCACCGCTCTGTGCTCCTCACTGCAGATTAGTTATGTTTAAAATACTTTGCCATACAAGAATCGTTAAGGAAAGTTTTCAACACGTTGCCGCAGGTCACAAGGAGCTGGAATATAACAAGACCTCACCTATTTCGCGTCTTTTATCTTGTTAATGAACA
>NW_026267328.1:285347-287530 GCF_000697945.3 Frankliniella occidentalis | reverse complement strand
TGAGGTCTTGTTATATTCCAGCTCCTTGTGACCTGCGGCAACGTATTGAAAACTTTCCTTAACGATTCTTGTATGGCAAAGTATTTTAAACATAACTAATCTGCAGTAAGGAGCACAGAGCGGTGGTTTGAACGGCCGGTTCGCGCCGTCCGGGCGGCGACTTCCGGGGCTCGCGCATAGGCCGCGCTCTCAGCACTGCGTTGCGACCCCCTGGCATCGGTTATGGTCTTTCCGCGCGGCGATATTTTCACGAAGCTCATGACCTCACCACCCGCACCACGTGAGGTGGCGTGGCGAATCTGCGCGTGTCCGGCATATCGGAGCGGGGATGTAGGCCGCGGGCTGCGGGCCAGGCTGTAGAGGCGGCGGCGGCCTGCGAGAGCCGTGCACAGGCCAGCGCGGGTGGAAAGTTAACCTCCCGTGCCGAGCCCCCTCCAGCACGGCCTGTTGTTGTTTGTTACCCGGCCAAAGCTGCAGTCAATACGGTATGCCAGCCAGGCTATATCTAAAACGGAAGTGGAAAAAAATGGAACCGCACAGAAAAGAAAAAAAATCAATGATTTATCTGTCTCATTCGGGACAGTATGAGAAACTGTCGTGATGCTTTCCTAACCTCTCGGGAACATTAAAATTAGGTGGACGTCGTTGGGCACATCAGTCTTAGTCCAGCATGGCTTGAGTTTTATTCAAAGTTGTGGCGGCTTTTTACTCTACTCTTGTTGAAGTTGCTGAACTACCCGGCCCCGCACCCGGCACAGATCTAAACTCAGCCCCACGGTCGCCGCCGCCACCTCCTCGCGCGTGATCTTGGCTGTTTGAACTTTCCCGCCCGACCCGAGCCGACCCGGCCCAGCGGCGTGGCACTACATCATCGGCCGGTGTGTCTGTATGTCGGACTGACCGAAGCATTTCTCCATTTCTCCCTTTCACACGAGGGCGACTGCAGGTGCTCGGCCTCCTGCGATGCGTTGCCTGCAGTTCATGGTGTTGTTGAGGTTAGTTTTTCTGTCGATGTTGTTGTTCATGATCATCCTCATGTTGATGATCATGATGTTGTTCATGTCGTCGTTGTTCCCTCCTGCTGCAAAACGTTAAGATGAACCATTCTTCTTGTGCGTGAGAATGGCACTCTGTCCTGATGGAGGGCGTCGCTCGCCCGCCTCTGGATGAGCTGCATCACACACACCCTACTTTTAGCCGCCATTATATTGCGCCCGATGCGATGCACGAGTTGGTTTTTATTCCATGCCATCCCGCAAGGCTGGTCCCGGCCGTGCCTGGTCACTGGTCGGCCGTTTGCGGGCCTAGCGAGCTGTGTCATTAGTTGTTCGGGGCCTCCCGGGCCTCATCCACGGGCTGCTGCTGCTGCACATGCGTGCGGCAGACGAGCAGTCTCATTGCAACGCTCGAGTGTGTGTGTGTGTGTGTGTGTGTGTGCTGATAGAAGGGGAGGAGGGGGGCTAGCGAAGCGAACAGCGTCGGCGAGCACCTCATAGTAGGTACACTTTAAATAAAGAAAGGTAAATTACATTTAAATCGAAACCTATAAGAAAAGCACAAGATATGGACGCCCGATCCGTCAATTTACTGACCGTACCTTTCGACAACATTCCAATAACCGCACTGGATGTACAGTTAATTTTGCAAAAAATGTTGTAAAGTTCAACACAGCAGTCGCTTTTGCCCTACACAGACCATACCCCTATGTCATCCTGTAGCGCCCTGTGACATCCTTGCTGTACCCTGCTGTACCCTGCGGCACCCTGCTGTACCCTGCGGTACCCGGCCGTGCTACCCGCCGGCCGCGGTACGATACCCGCCTCGTAATAGCTTCATCCGTCGCTAGCAGGGCGCGCTGCTCGCGTGTCCGCGCCGTGTTAGAGGGGGAGAAGTACCTCCTCGCCGAATCCGGCCGACGACCGTCAACGACCTGGAGAGGTGCATGAAGCAGGAGGGGGCTGAAATCGCTCAAAGATCAGCACCCGTTGGCTCCGTATCTGCTCTCTTGGTCATTAGCTACTCTCTGCACTCTTTTCAGCCGCGCACATCAGGTGAGCGTGACACTTCGCGAGACTCGTGCCCGGATACTTTGGCAAAGACAACACTTGACCGCGCTGCGGATGGAGCATCTCCTGCGGGCGACCCCGCCGGTGGTTCTGACGTTCATAGCCCCCGCCCCCCTC
>NW_026267328.1:279714-283602 GCF_000697945.3 Frankliniella occidentalis | reverse complement strand
CTGCTGCTGCTGCTGCTGCTGTGGCTGCTGCTGCTGCTGCTGCTGCTGCTGCTGCTGCTGAGGCTGCTGCTGCTGCTGTGGCTGCTGCTGTAGCTGCTGCTGCTGCTGCTGCTGTGGCTGCTGCTGCTGCTGCTGCTGCTGCTGTGGCTGCTGCTGCTGCTGCTGCTGCTGCTGCTGTGGCTGCTGCTGCTGCTGCTGCTGCTGCTGCTGCTGCTGCTGCTGTGGCTGCTGCTGCTGCTGCTGCTGCTGTGGCAGCTGCAGTGATGCGCTCTGCTGTCACTGCCGTCCTGGAGAGCGCGGAGACGGAATGTCCGCGGCAATGATGAATGCAAACATGGTGGGACGGGTCGTAAAACGGACTGCAGAATTATCAAGAGGCACGGGTTACAAAATTATGGTCGAGCGCATCGTCATCAAAATGTTTGACAGGGTACAGTGTGACACATAGGTGTTACACTTTTGATGCTGGCGCGAAACGTCGACGACTCTGTCTCGCTCTCTCTCACACACACATTTTGAGTGGCAGTCGGCCTTGCATCGGTTCACACTCTGCAGGCGGAAGGCCTCACTGCCTCCTGGTCCTCCTGTCACGGGTCTGAAAACAGACTCGACCGTGAACTCGGCATTGGGGGGGACCGGGGGCCCCGGCGAGGGCGAGCCTGGGACCCAGCACTGTTGGGCGGGGGGCCCCGGTCCGGGCGGGGTGATGTCACCTTCCCATTTGAGGTTATCCCTTCCCTGGGCCCACCCTGCCCCGCCCAGACAGGCCAGCGCTTTTGCTGTGCACACAGCAAAAACCGGCAAAAACTATAAACGAGAGGAACATTTTTAAAGAGAGGGATCACGTTAGCACGGGGCAATAAAAGCGATATAAATTATCCTCTGAGTAAACAACAGTCTATTTAATCCCGCTGTCTGGATTCGGACTGATAGCAGAAAACGGGTTCGGTGCGTCTCATTTAGGCGGCGAGGTCGACTCGTGACGGGCGCGTTAAATACACCCACGCAGCTGGGAGAGAGAGATGCCATCTATCTCATATTCGAAACGCCGCTCGAAAGTACGAGTCAGTCAGTTTCAATAAATTAATCGTTCTTCCCCATAGATTATCATAAACGAAACGTTTCTTTTTTTTGCAAGTGTGTTTTTTCCTGCTCACTTGGCAAACACAGCGCACTTTGCGAAATAACGAGAGGAATGTTGGCTTTTTTCTTAAAAGGGCTTATCTTATCTATCCTTGCTCACGGCCGTGTGCCTGTGCCAGTTTGTTTCGCCACAATCCAGGTCGTATCCGGAGCCAAACGGCCCCAACGACTCGCCCGCGCATCGCGAAGTGTGGGATAGAAACGATCAAATTACTGTCTCTTCACGTCTCCTAGACTTTGTAGCGTGTGCCCGTTTGTTGTTGTCGCCCGACAAACAATATTCTGGCCGCATGTCGAGCAGACGCGGACGGCCCTGGCGGATGACGTGTCCGTCTGGACCAGGAGGAGGCAGCAGCAGTAGCAGCAGCGGCGGCGGCAGCAGCGTCTCCTGTCGACACGTTTCGCGCCTCCACGCTCCGCCACGCTCCGCCGCTGCTGCGGGACGAGGCTGTCGGCGCAGAGTTGATTAGCCATTCGTTTCCGATGTCGTCCTAAACGGCGGATGCCATGTGTCGTCTTCTTGAGCCGGCCCCGCCAGCCCCGCCGCGCACTCGAGTCGAGCGCCTCTGTGTGCGACGAGTGAGTGTACACTCCGTCTGGCCTCCCTGGCCGGCACTCCGGCCCTTATTGAGTGATCGCTCATGATCGTGCGCAAGCACATCAACATCCTCTACAGGCCCGCCACGTCCCCCCGACCCTCCCCGCGCGAGCAGTGACCCTGTCAGTCTGCCCAAATCAACCCCGGGCCGTGGCGTGCTCGGAAATAATTCATTTCGGGCTCGACTACAGTAGTTTCCCTCTCAGGATTAATTTCTTAAATGTAAATGTACGTTACACATTCTTCGCAGACCAATTTAATTTCATATTTTACATGGGAAAACCACGCCATTTGTCTTTGGGATTTTACATGTAAACATTGTTTTAGCTGGAGCTTTCAGCTTCCGTTTACCATATAACCCTTCGCGCCGCTCGCCTCGCCTGGCTTGGCCTGGCCCAAGCCTCTGGCCCTCTCCATGCCGATGTACTCTCAGTCAGGGCAAATAGAGGGGAGTCCGTCTTAAGTCTGGTTAAAAATAAAGACGGAGAGGCTTTGACGCTCCGACCGCTCGGCTCTGCTCGGCTCAGGGGCTCTCAATCAGACCAGGCCGAGGAGGGAATCCTTTAAACGCCTTACTGGTACGGAGCGGTCCACAGTTTACTTACTTTTATGGCTTCATCTATTTTAGCGGTGACCAGAAAACGTAACGCGCGTGCGTGTGCGTGTGCGTGTGCGTGTGCGTGTGCGTGTGCGTGTGTGTGTGTGTGTGTGTGTGTGTGAGAGAGAGAGAGAGAGAGAGAGAGAGAGAGAGAGAGAGAGAGAGAGAGAGAGAGAGAGAAGAAAATAGAGATAGATTGAGAGATGATGATGGACAGGAACACCACGCCCGGACATTACCACTATTGGCCTCTGGGAGGAGGTGTTGCGTGTGCATTGCACACGGAGCGGAACCAGAGCAGAAGGAGAGGGGAAGGGGCCGTTGCACGGGGCTTACCTCCCGTATGGGCGTGGTTCTGCTGCGTCTTCTTCCAGCTAGAGTTGCGAGGTGGAATAAAGTAAGCTTAAAGCAGAAAATGGCAAGAAATTGAGCGCAAAGCTATCGGCGCAAAACAATGCTCTCTTAAATATTACGTTGCCTTTACTCACGGAATTTAAATTTTCTAAACGTCTCCTGCATTCCACAATTCGAAAAAAACAATCAACACTCGAAATGACATTTTCCCGGTGCGTTTCTGTGACACCGCCTGTCACCCACACACACGCACACTCGCAGGCGTGCAGGCGCGCATACACTCACCGACGCAAAACGCTGGCACGAGCGTCAATATTGTATGCCGTGTCGTCGCCCGCCTGCCTGTCCTCGACCCATTCAATGCTCGCTCCCCGGCCTCCTCCGGGCCGGGCCCGGGCGACCAGCTCAGCTCGGCGCTCAGCTCAGCCTGGTCCCCTCCCTCGCAGCGCTCGCACGCGCTATTCGCTGCACGTTTGGCCATCCTGTATTAGCGGAGGGATCGTGACGGGAATGGACTGCCCGGGGTAGGCGCGGAGGAAGAGACAACAGCAGGCCTGGTGCACTACCTGGGCCGTCCAATGCTCCAGTCCAGGCTGTTTCTCTGGAGGCTCCAGGCCTGGTGCACCACCTTCACCTGGGACCGGGACGCCTGATCCGCCAGTCCAGGCTGCTCCCTGAGCGTCTACAGGGAGGCTATGCTTCATTCTGCTACTCTGGAAGCTCTCCAGGTCTGGCGCTCTATACGCTCTATACCCAGGCCTTTTGGCGCCTGATGCTCTAGTCTGCAATTCTGGACGCCATAACAGCAGGCGTGGGCGATGCTCAACGTTGTATTCCAGTAACTCTAGACCTGGTGCATTACCTGCTCAATCCATGCAGCCGGCCCCTCCGGAGTCCCCAGGCAGCAGGAGCGCCGACCAGACGCGCGGTGCGACCTAATCCGACCCTGCCACGCCTACGCAGGCAAACAAAAGACCGGGAGCAGCAGAAGGTCAGCCGGTTTCAAGCGCCGCGCTAAAGGTTTCGATCGCCTCACTTCTCTTATTTCCTTCCTCCGAAAACTGTCCGTCGTCCCGTGCCTTAGCCTGTTGGCCGCCTGGTGGGTAGGCAACCAACGTGCAGCCTTGTCTGGCGGGTCTGTCTACCGGGACGGGCGGTTTGGGAGGCCCACCGCCTGGTGGGTAGGCAACCACGG
>NW_026267328.1:277267-279664 GCF_000697945.3 Frankliniella occidentalis | reverse complement strand
GTGTCTGGCGGGTCTGCCTACCGGGACGGGCGGTTTGGGAGGCCCACCGCCTGGTGGGTAGGCAACCACGGTGCAGTCGTGTCTGGCGGGTCTGCCTACCGGGGCGGGCGGTTTTCATGTCTGCCCGCCACCTCGCGGCGGCGGGGAACCTGCCGGTCATATTACATTTTATAGAGCAACGGCACCGGAGTAGAGTAGAAATGCCGATACGACGATTGCCCGGCCCCGATTGCTCCTCCCAAGCGACCGGACAGGTGATGGCCGTCAGTCGCGTTGCGTTGGTACCAGTGAGTAACGCTAACGTGTGGAGCTGGACCAGCATAGCTGCCCCCATCGCCGGGCCCCGTGCACCCAGTGCAGACCGAGCTGAGTGCGTAGTATAGTCCGTGGTCAGAGCGCGGGGCTCTCTGGATCGCCAAGGTCAACCACACGCCAGCTGATTCACTGCTTGACCCACCCCCCCTCTCTCCTCTGCCCGCGTAGGGGGGGGGGGGGGGGGGGCTCGTCGTGCATGTGGATTGACTGGCGTGCGAGTCGTGTCCCACGCTATTCAGGCCTGGCTACCGCACCTTTCCGGGAGAGTGGGGGGGGGGGGAGCCGCTGGAGAAGAGAGGAAACGGAGCGTGAGCAGGACAACCTGCGCCCGTGTGGGGTGCGGGGGGCAGTGTCCAGGCCAGTCAGTGGCCGCCCGGGACACTGCGTGCGATTGCGTGCGTGCGAGAGCCCCTATCCTCCCCTCTCTCTCCTGCCGCACTTCTCTCTCGCTCCACGAGGAGTGCACCGAGTATGTGTTTTTGTCCAGGTGGTAAGTGCGCCGCCGACTGTCTAACGATCACTATGCCCTGCTCTCCTCTCCCCTCTCTCCCAGGGTCCGGCTGGATCCCCTGTCCCCTCTTCACGACTATCCACAAGACCTATAATACCCCTCTCTTTCTGTCCCTCTTTTTCTTGTCTTCTTTTATACTATATACACACGTGCGGCTAAACTCTAAACTGCTGGCCGAGGTAAAACTCACTCCCGCGAGCAAGCGCCCGGCGACGTCAGCTGCTGCAGCTGGCGGCAGCTGCAGGCCGCTGATGCAGGCCGCTCGCGCAGCTGCCCCACTGCCGGCCGGGTCCCGTTGATCCTTTCGCCGGACCCTCCTGATGGTATGCCACTGACTACCGCTGGCGCAATTAAGAGGCCAGTCATCACTCAGTCTGGCACACCGGCAAGAATAATGTCCATATTTTCGTATTACGGGGACTGCTGCGTGTGACGGGCGACTAGCCCAACTGCTCTCGGAAGCTTTTCCTACAGGCAGAAACTAGACACATTCTGTACTTTGCCCCCACGCAATGATGATGATAACAATTCTAAACAAAGACTCAGTTTAACTTTGAGTAATTCAAGTGAATTCACTTTTGCTTGCGGTGAAATGCCGAGTGCACGCACGCACGCAGGCTCGGGTGTAAGGCGGTCTCTGCAGTGGTGTGGTGCTCCTCACTATCCGGTGGGCCCCTCCCAGCCCAGCAGCATAGGAGGTAGCATCAGTTTCGGAACGGTCACGCGCGGACACCGGAGGCATGGCACGTCTGCAAACATCCCAGCCCAGGCCGGAGGACGTCCCATGGGCGGACAGTGTAGTTTCCGCGTTTGGGATCCGAGAGGCTCGGAGAGGAGGCACTGACTGCGCAGGCCTGGCCAGGCAGACGTGTACGGCCGATACCGAGAGCGATGAGCCGATGTGCTACCGGGCCGGCCGGGTCCCAGCAGTGCGCATAGCACAGCCCCAAGGTCGTGCCAGTCATCACAGCAGAAGCAGCAGCTGTAGTAGGCCCCTCTGCGTCATTACATTTTCGGTACTCTGCAAAAGTGGGGAGGAGAAGAAAAATGTTTTCGTTGCCAAATAAGATGGCAGGGTGTCGTGCTGGCTCATGGCGCTGCTGGAACAGTACCGCCGGTAATCGTTTCCTGACGTCGTGCGTGGAGGATCAGTTGAGTATACTTTACCCATAGAGTGTGGTGGAGTGACTGGTCGGTTTCTCTCTCTCTCTCTCTCTCTCTCTCTCTCTCTCTCTCTCTCTCTCTCGGCTCGTCAACCGCACACCACCACCGGCCACCCACAGCCGCCTTCTTTGCGCTGAACTCTCCCCGCCGCGGTCGCCGAGGTGCTGCACGCACGCCCACGCACGGTGCGTGGGCGGCGAGGCGGTATGGGAGGCGCGACCCCTGACCCCCGATCCCCCCAGCCGAGCAGGCCCTCCACCAGTCCCTCCTCTATGCTATACATACTTCCTACTTCCTATACAGGCGGTCGATGGAAAGCGATCCTGATTGGCTATTGGGTCGGGCGGTCTGGTGATGAGTCGGGCTGGCGCGTGCGACACCGACCACATGGCTCCCCCAACCCCCCC
>NW_026267328.1:275953-277217 GCF_000697945.3 Frankliniella occidentalis | reverse complement strand
CCCCCCCCTGCATTCATCCCCCTCCTCCTCCCCTTTCCTCGCCTCCGGGGCGTGTGATATTAACGAAGGTTGACATTAAATTATGCAAGTTGCCGTGGCGTGGCGTGCCGCATCGGCTCTCGGCTCGGGGTTCGCTCACATGGCGAGCGATGAAGACTCCAGGCCTGCCCCGCCTCTCCACGCTACGCCACGCTTCAGGTTGTTTTACGTACTTTGTGTATGAGCCAGCGCCGTTAGCCGTTACTCCTAACAATGTGGTCACTAACGAACGTTATACCGGCGGCTCGGCCGGGCCCGGCGGCTGCAGCTGCGTCTAAGGCTCCCATCCGTACCTTCCTAGAAGGCGGGGAGGCGGCGGTGCAGCCTGCAGGCCGCCTTGCGGGCCGCCTCCTGTAGGCCGTGCAGCGCCGCTTCTAGCCTCCTCGGCCCAGCGGCCTTACGCGGCTAGGCGAGCGCAGGACGGGCAGGCGGGGGATCTAGGACCCGTCCATCAAAGTAGAGGGAAAACCAAAGTCGGCGGCTCTGGGCCGGACGGGGTAGAGCGGGGCGGGGTACCGCGGGGTAGGGTGGGGCGGGGCCGGCTCTGGGAAGGCGATGGCTGTGTAGAAGTATTCGATTAAGGGCGCTTGCCCGCCTTGACTTAGGAGGCCGCCATTTCCCAGTCTCCTTTTTCGGAAGGGAGAGTAAGAGTGTCGCGGAGCGGATGAATTTAAGACTGAGCATAGGCTTTGGGCTTTTCTTCCCGTCCTCTCCCTTTTCGTTTAACGGCTGCAGTCGTGCAGCGCAAAAAATATTAGATTTGCAAAAAATGAATTGCCGAGAGGAAAAATAAGTAAATATTGTAAAAACAAAAACACTAGCTAGCTCTGACTTTTATAATAAGAATTAATTAGCACCACCAGTGATTTTCGTTTGTGTGTGTTGTCCAAATGAGTACATGTACGAACAATTAGCGCTTACGTTTGTGTTTTCTTTCCTGTTCCAGGTAAAAATCGCGGTTTGGCACTGCAGTGTATTTTGGAAAACGGGGCTACTTCGTTGGTAAGTCAGTATCAAAAGACCTAAGCAAACTAAACACGTCCAAAGTGAGACTTAAATACATAGCCGCCTAGCTCTCCCTTTTGCACGCTTGCCTGGTGGATACACGGAACTCGCTGTGCGGGCGACGAGTGCCATCTCAGTGCGGCAGTAAAGCGGGCTTGTTATTGGGGCATTCTCTCTCTCTCTCTCTCTCTCTCTCTCTCTCTCTCTCTCTCTCTCTCTC
>NW_026267328.1:271244-275772 GCF_000697945.3 Frankliniella occidentalis | reverse complement strand
CTCTCTCCCTCTCTCTCTCCCTCTCTCTCTCTCACTCTCTCACACACACACACATACACAGTCTGCTCGTTCGCTTTTCGTTTTCTAAAAGAGCAGGGCAGCCTGTCGCATGGGCAAGTGTATGTGTGTGTGTGTGTGTGTGTGTGTGTGAGTGTGTGTGTGTGTGTGTGTGTGTGTGTGAGAGAGAGAGAGAGAGAGAGAGGGGGGGGGGGTAGAGGGGTCTTATTCGCCTCGTAAAGCGAGAAGGAGTGCCTCGCCATAAAAACTCGCGATGCGCTGAGCGGGGTGGCGGTGGCTGTCCTCCTCGGCGCCCCGCTCTAGTCTGCACCGGCAACGGTGCGTGGGGCCCTCGTTGCTCTTACTGCCGAATTCCGTCTTGCACATTCTGTGTGAGAGGGCAGAGGGAGGGTGAGAAAGAGGGGAAGAGGAGCTGGAGGGCAAGTGAGAGGACGATAAAAATTGTTCCGTCTGTTGTCATAAAGTTCTACTTGCGTCCGCCCGCGGCGCCGGCGCCGGCCTGCGGCGGTGCGAGCGCCTGGTTGGTAGGCAACCACGGCATCGACGCACACGCGCGTCGCCGTCTTGCCTTCCTCACAGGCGCGCTCCGGCCCTGCGCTCGCGCTCCATATTCCAGAATAATTTTGTTTGTGGACGTCATACCTTTCGTTTGTGGTTTCTCTCTCTGATATTATTGGCGCGCGTGGCTTGGAGTGGCGGACGCAGGCTCGGGAAGGTGTCGCTCTGCCACTATCGGCGCCGGGCCGGTCTTATCACGCCGTCACAGTCGCGTGCTGCGGAATGCGGGGCACAAGCAGGTGCGTGAGTTGAGGAAACTGAGTTTTTGTCCTCCCCCCCCCCTCTCTCTCTCTCTCTCTCTCTCTCTCCCTCCCTGCCTTTCTCTCCCTCTCTCTCGCCCTCCCCCCTCGTGAGCTAGCTTCTCGAACGAGGGGGGCGGCGCCCCCATCAGCGCTAATCGCCTGCTCTCCCCGATGGTCTTTTGCCGGTCGTTTCCGATGACGCGATGACACATGTGTGGGTGATTTGGGAAAGCGCCCGCGCGCGAGCGTGCTGCCGCGTCTCCGGCGTGGCGTGGCGTGGCGTGGCGTGGCGTGGCGTGGCGTGGCGTGGCGTGGCCTGGCGCGGCACGGCGTGGCGTGGCATGGCGTGGCATGGCGTGGCGTGGTCTGGCGTGGCGTGGCGTGACAGTCGACTGCTTCTCATTCAGAGCGCCAAAACAGCCAACGCCCTGTGCGAGCCGTTCGACCTCCCGCGAGTTGCGGTGCGAACACCCTCCCTCCTTGCCTCTCCCTCTCCCCCTCCCTCCCCCCATCCAACCTCCCACGTCCGCCCGTGCCCCGACACTCTCAGCCTGTGGACACTGCTGAACACTGCGAGGCAGTCGTGGACGCATACACTTAAAATAGTTTCCTGATATTCGGTTTCTATTAGTCATGAGCCCACATTCTATTGACCAGTATGATAACGTTACAAAACATTCTAATGTCTTTGTTTCTCCTGCGGTGTATTTCGGCCCCCTTTCTCGGCCACGCCCCGCCCGCCCCACCCCCTGTCACCCGAGCACCTGGCCACACCGCGGCGAAGACAGGGGGCCAGGGGTAATCATTAATCACCAGTGATTTAGTGGATCATCTCCTCTCTCTAGCCTTCTAGCAGCCTATTTCGGCCCCGCCTACAAATTTCACATGCCGGGCGCAGACCTGTCTTGCTAAAGAAAAAAACTACCCTGTAAGTTTTCCGACAGCGTTTGGTGCGTTAGTGTATACTTCATTAAGCATACATTTTTCTTAGGCGTACTGCTCTGGTTTCCTCGTTTAGTGCCGCGTTTTCAAAATTTTATTTTCCTCTTTGTTTTTTTTACTCTCCTGGAGCGGCCGGCGACAGTTTAGCCTGATGGACGCTACGCAATTAGCCCAAGGAGTTAAGTAGTCGGAGGCACGGCATCGCACCGACTAAGGTTTTTTTCGCCTCCCCCTTTCCCCTTTTAAATCGCTCTGCGTCTCTATTAAAGACATTCCTCAACCACACCTAACCTTTTTCTCCTCTCCATACTGCTACTATACGCGGAGGAATATTAACTGAGGGTATTTTTCTAATAATCACCCTTTAAAAATACTCAAGAATTTTTTTGCCACGAACACGTCATCATAGCTTTTCTTTTGTTTTGCTCAGTACCGTGTTTATCGCCGTTTGGGCACAATAATAATAATAATAAAGTTTTTGACAGGAGTTTCGACAGGTGCTGGGTGCTGCACGTGAGTTTGTTATCAGCGTCCCCCGCCGGCGCCATCGGCGTGCCCCAGCAGGGCCATGAAGGCCGGGCATTGTTTCCATGTGTTCGACGTGTTGTATGCCGCGTGCGGAACTTTGCCACCCGGGTTGCGCTTGCGAGGGACGCGTGGCATGGCGGGGCGTGGCGGGGCAGGGCGGGGCGGGGCGTGGCATGGCGGGGCGTGGTGGGGTAGAGTGCGGTGGGGTCCCCACACCCCCCTGGGCCGTGGCAGGGCGCGGCGGCGGCGGGTCTATTTCGGAGGGTGGTGCGGCTTGCTGTTGGGCTGCCGGTGCAGCGCGAGCGGCTCGGTGCAGCGCGCGTGCTTGTCATGTCGCGGTCGTATAGGTCCGCGCGCGGCGGGCGCCTCGTGACTCGGCCACCAGGCTGACAGAAACTGCGAGCGCGGGCGGGTTGTAAAACGCAAAACTACTCCGTTCTTTTCCAAGGGGGAACGCGAGTTTACAAAAATGTTATTCTAAAAGAAACGCTAGGTAAACTTGTGGTACACACCAAAACCGAGTGGTAAAATGACTGTCAACAACAATATTTGTAACATAAGATGTACATTAGACTCTGCAGCAGGTGCTAGTCACGTTAAGAGAGATGCATACCATTCGCAAAAAAGTTAGTATGAATACCAGCAGAAGCAGACATTTCACGACGGCGGAAACCTAATGTCATACCCACCCACCCCTACACACACCCTCCACCCATCATCAGACCCCACACGGTGGTGGCGCAGCAGCCCCCTTACCAAAACACTTTTGTATAATCATTTCCAGCCGTCTGTTCTTCGCGCCTCGTTTCCACCGGCGCCGGCGAAAAGGTCGCCTTAACCTTTGTTTTAAGCACGTGTGTGTGTGTTTGTGTGTGTAGGTGTGTGTGTGTGAGAGAGGTGTTTGTGTGTGGCTTTCCAGACCGCCCCGCCCGGCCGTGCCCGCTTGTCGCGGAGTGGGTGCCGTTCCGCTCACACTGCGTCACCGTCGCGACGCCTTGCTCGCGGTCGTCGGCCCGGCGACGGCGGCGGCGGCGGCCCCGGCGCGTCCGAAGCACCCGGCGGCTGTCAAACCCGCGCGCCCTCGCGACGTGCCACCTGTTGTGTGTTGTTGTCGCCGTTGCAGCTGCAGCTGCAGCACCAGCCGCTGCTATACCGACCGCCCCGCAGCTGCCGGTGCTCGTCGAGAGAGGAGGGCAGTCCACTGCGCCGCCACCGGTCGTTTGTGTTTTGAATGTCGTTGTACAGCACACGGGGCCTGATACTGCGGCTGGGGGGTGGACGTGGAAATAGCGGTGAACTCAGCGGAAACTGTACGCGGCTGCGCCTGAGGCTGCGCCGCCCCCGCCAAGGGCGTGGCCATGACGCGGGGCCGGTGGTGGGTGACTTCGACTTTTGCTTCCCCGAGTCTCCACACCTCCCACACGCTGTAAAAGCCCTACCAACAAATTAGTTTGTAAGCTGCGATGCATTTGCTGATCTGTAATCCGAGACGAAGGTCGCTTCTTATGCAATACAGAAGATTTCCTTTGCAATCCAAAGGATTTTCTTTGCGATCCAAAGGATGTCCCTTGCAATACAAATGGTTTTCTTTGCAATACAAATGATTGTCTTTGCAACACTTGTATGGTAACTAACAGAGCATTTGTTGCCGATGTGAGCAACATCTCACACCTCATTGGTGTGAAGGTGAGAGGGGTTTCCGCCACCGCTCATCGTGGCAGTTGGCACACACCGGGTCACCTCTGTACAGGAAGTCGCACGCCAGGGAGAGAGAGGGTGAGAGCAAGCTAGAGAGAGAGAGAGGGGGGGGGGGTGGAGGGGTGCTTCATCATCAAAGAACACCGCTTGTACTCGGGAGGACCAGGAGGAGTTCCTGTCGCCGCTTCAAACGTTTCACACAGACGTGCTTATTTTTTCCCCGTGTCGCCGTCGCCCGTTGAGCTTGCCCCTCTGCACTCGACCAGGTCCGGAGCGAGTGAGAGGGGAGAGAGAGGGGAGAGAGTGATGGCGGGAGGGAGGGGGCGGAGGAAGAGACCGATAGACTGGGTAGAGAGGAGAGACTGCGAGACGCTCAGCGGTCGCTCGCGTATTTCAGACGGCTAAATTGAACGTCGTCATTCCGAGTGAACTCGAGCGCGGTAGGAACGCCGCGGTAGGTAGAGCAGGCACATACGGTGGGAGGCCCCAAGGGCGGGAGACGAGGGGGACACAGGGGCGTGTGTATGTAGAGCCCCCCCCCC
>NW_026267328.1:269776-270275 GCF_000697945.3 Frankliniella occidentalis | reverse complement strand
GGCTTTCAACCACCCCCTCACCTCACCCCATAACCCGGGGGTGCTGAGGGGGGGGGAGCGGGGACAGACAGACAGAGAGCCTTATGGCGCGGGTTTGCATTTCGCCCCGCGCCCCTCCCATGCACTGGATGGTGCTCACTGCCAGCTCACCCCGCGTCCCCCGTCATGGAAGTTCATTGTTCAGAGCGTTGGGTTGGCATTGCTCTGCAGCCGCGCCGCTTGCCGTCGGCGTCGTCATCTTTATGGCAGAGTGTCTAGACTGGACGACAAAAAAAAAGAGGAAGAAAGAAAAAGACGATTTCCGTTCTCTTAAATTCACACTTGAGTAGATCCGAAAACGTAAGTGTGGCTGTACTCCCGCTCGCTCGCGTTGGAGCTTAAGGGGACAGGCCCGGCTGCCCCCGCGCGGTGAGAGGTGCCGCCCTCAGCCGGCCGGCCCAGCCCCACCCTGCCCTTCGTCCTTCGCCCACTCCTCCCTCAACACCTACTAACCCCCCCC
>NW_026267328.1:266867-268153 GCF_000697945.3 Frankliniella occidentalis | reverse complement strand
CCGCCCCGCCCCGCCCCGCCCGGCCCGGCCGGTGTCGCACCTGACTGAGCCGGGACCACAACACTCCTCGGGGGCCGCGGGGCGAAGGCAGTGGCAGTGGCAGCGCTGCCAACCTGATCCATCAGGCCGGCCCGTCCGCCAGCGCTACGCCGCTCCGCCGTTGGGGTTGGCACCCCCGTGACCCTAATGAATCGCAGCCCCACAGGATCGCCTCGAGGCGGACGGCGGCATCGCCCGGCCCGACACATGTCCGACCGACCGTCAGAGCGGCCCCTGGGGGGTGATGTCCACCTCGGCGTCATCGACGTGGCCTCGGGGACGGCCGACTTACGTCCCGGTCGGCATAGTCACCTGAACCTGAAAGGATACGCCCTACCGTACGCGCGGAGGAGCAGTCAGCACTGGACTCGTTTTACTCGGAGCATAGTTTAACCGTTACGAAGCAAAATGCCATGTCCTTCGTGCTTTCGAAGGGTTTAGGCTCGGGTTTAGGATTTTTCTTCGTAAAGTTTTAACAGTGCACGCGCTGCTGTAAACACGTTGATGCGGTATTTCTTTTTACGAGCCGGCAGTGGGGGATCTTCCTGTGGCCCCTACTGCGTTGCCCAAAGTCAACAGAGAGAGAGAGAGAGAGAGAGAGAGAGAGAGAGAGAGAGAGAGAGAGAGAAGGGGGGGGGGGAGTGAGAGCGACAGATCTGCTGGCCCGCCCGCCAAGCCAAGAGTGTGTAGGTGCCGTCATGAGACACAATTTGACAACGCCATGATCCTGTGTGTGTGTGTGTGTGTGTGCGTGTGTGCGCCCGTGCGTGTGAACGAAGGAGAAGTGGAGGGGGCAGGGACTTCCCCCGCGGTGACCTTGCCCTGCCCCGCCCTATTAGCTGCGACCACCAGCCTCCTCTCGGCACTGCCCAGCTCTCTTCGCGTCCATTAGCTCACTGGCGATCAATTCGCCGCAATAAAACACACACAGAGAAGAGAAACACCGGGAAGTATGTGTGTGTGTGTGTGAGAGAGAGAGAGACAGTGAGAGAGAAAGAAAGGGAGAGGCCGGCAGGCTGCGAGAGTAAAAAGCCTGTCCGTTCATCAAGACTGTAGTGTAGTTTAGCGGAGCGTGGCTCGCGTCCATCACGCTGAATGGTGCTGCGCTCCGGACCTACCCCAACCCGTCCGGCCGCGGCCCAGACGAGCCGTCGCGTGGCCTGTACCCAGGCTTCCTTTCTTGCTCTCTCCCTCCCTCCCTCTCTCCCTCCTTCCCTCCCTTCCTTCCCCCCCTTCCTCCCGTCGCC
>NW_026267328.1:260768-266743 GCF_000697945.3 Frankliniella occidentalis | reverse complement strand
TCTCCGTGTCTCTTATTTTCAGATTTTCTGTAGCACTTTGGCCATATTTCCTGCTGCTCCCCTGTCCCCTGCCCCGCCCTCGCCCTGCCGCTCCGGTGCCGGTGCAGCGTTTCTCTCTCCGGTTGTCACGCATATCCTGCTGCGACGCCGCGCCGCATCCTGAGCCCTCTTCGACGGCACCCGCGCTAGATGACGGGACTAACTTGTCCGCCACACCCTGCCTCGCACCGCGCCAGGCTGAGCTCCAGGCAGGAAAACGTAACCTTTACATACTTTATGAACAACATCGATCAACTCGATCAACTCGATCGAGTTAGTTAATTTTACCGCCCGCACCCGTTTCACAGTAAAATGGACAGTCGAAAGGGATAATTGGTTTCGAAAAATGTTTATGCCTCAATTCAAATCTCTAGTTTTAGTTTGGAATAAAAGAAAGTATAAAAATTTCTTTTCGGATTCACCACAAAGCTCATTGAAGTTCACCGAGGTGCAAGCTTTACACATCGATGACGCATTCGCTTCTTGTAATGTTGATCGCGGACATCCTGTGTAGCTTATGCGATCTCTCTCGCTCCGGCCTAGTTTTCTCTGCACAGTTTTATTCTATTTCGCTTGTGGTCGAGTGTGACGCGTATCATCCTATGCCGTTGGTCGGTATTTGTGCTTCCGGCTGAAACTAATGCTATCCCCGTGCTTCCGCTATCAGATGTCCGTCTCTCTCTTTCTCAACACTCCTTCTCGCTCTTTATAGCGGTATCGTTCAGTATCATACTGCCATGCCATGTGCCATGCACCACCAGATCTCCAGCCATAGGCGCAGGGATATTTACTCTTTCAACCAGTTCTTTTTTAAAGCAATATTTCTGCATTTTTTGGGTGCATTTTTAGAAATTTTGTGTCAAGCAAGGCTGTGTGCTGAAGCACCCCTCATTATGGGATGCAAATTTGTCTGTAGATTAATCACAAAACAGTTAATTGTACTCAAGGTGGGTAGACCTTGTACCTTTTCAAATACAAATTCGCATCCCATCGAGATGTGCTTAAGATCACTTCGCTGGCTACAAAATTGCCCTTTCCCATTTACAGTGTGTGGGCAGCAGAACTCTCGGCGGTACTTTTCCCCTCTCAACCGTAATCACTCCGATCCAGTCTGGACAGTGGCAGCGGGCGATTCCTCCATGACCGTACTAAAGGGATTTACTGTTGGGCCGATCCTAACCCCTTCCACCCATGCTCTTTCTCTCCGCGGAGCTTCGTCGTCGGACGTAATTAAGTACGGGACTACTTTCCAAAGGTCCTCCCCCCATCCCCTTTTTAGGTGGATCTGTCTGGCTTTCAACCACCCCCTCACCTCACCCCATAACCCCCCTCCCCAGCCCTTTCCCGATACCCCCGCGCTTGTCGCAAAATGATATTGGTCTGGCTGCCACTCACCCCGTCCCGTCCCACCCCCACCTCCACCCTCGTTTCCCTTGTGTCTGCCCTCCCGATGGGGGGGTTGTGCGGAGAGCAGAGACCTCTCAGAGACATTTACGAAGACTCGTTTGCTTTTGCCTATAACTCGTGATTCTAAAACAATGTTTTTTCTCTTTTTGCGCAGGTAAGGGATTAGCTACGCCACACACTATGTGTATTTAGCTCGTGGGATTCAACTTTGGCTCGACATTTGGGTGAGAAATAAAACAGCAAGATCCAAAGCAAGTTTGCATCTCGAAAATAATTCGACTACGATGTAAGTTTCCCGCCTCTGAGTGGTGGTGGTGGTACTGCAGCGTTGTTGTTTCAAAGACTCCAACATGTGAGCCTCATTGAAGATTGAGCCCCCTTTATTCTCTCGTGAAGTTGAGCGAGCGCCCCAAGCGTCTCGCCCTGCCTCCCTCGGGGTGAACTGGTGGCTGTGTGGGGAGTTTAGTGGCAAGGAAAGGGGAATGGTGGGAACGAGAGGGGGGGTGGGGGGTCATTGGCACCCAAGTGTTTGCGTTTCTGCACGAATCCACCCTTCCTACCGTGTATTTCTCTGTCGCTGAGCACGGCCGGTATGATGGAGGGGCCGGCGGGGGTCAGCCACCGCGGGAGAGCAGAGCAGGCAGACACAGAGGGAGAGACAGAAAGAGAGAGGAGAGACAGAAAGAGAGAGGAGAGACAGGAGCCCGCATGAGCGGGAGAGAGGGGCAGAGGTATAGTCCTGAGGGGCGGCCTGGGCACGCGGCGGCGGCCCACGCACCGCAGGGGGGTCACCCCTGTGCGCCCACCTCTCTCCCCCCCCCCTCTCCACCCCCCGCTTCACCCGACCGCTCTCCCTCCCTTTCATTCAGAGCACGGAAAAAAAAAAGTTAGCTGCCCCAGCTTAACATTAGGTATGCGAGCCAAAAGTTAGCTGCCTGGAGGACAGACAAGAAAATTAGGAACAGTAGCTTATGAATTCGGTGCGTGAGCTAATCTGTGACTGTCGCAGATAAAGCGTTCCCTGTAGTAGCCCAACTACATTAGTTGTACGAACGAATGGTATTTCGCATTCGTTTGTACAACTAATGTAGTTGGGCTACTACAGGGAACGCTTTATCTGCGACAGTCACAGATTAGCTCACGCACCGAATTCATAAGCTACTGTTCCTAATTTTCTTGTCTGTCCTCCAGGCAGCTAACTTTTGGCTCGCATACCTAATGTTAAGCTGGGGCAGCTAACTTTTTTTTTTTCCGTGAGGGGTGGAAGAGCGCTGCTTGATCCTTCACGGGAAAGTGGAGTCACCCTGACAGCCGGCGCGCTCGACGGGCACGTGGTTGTTTGAAAAATAGGGGGGTGGTAGTTGAGGAGTTTGCGAGCAGGACACGCGCGGCCCTGGTGGAGGAGGTAGTAATCCCAAAGTTTCATTCTGTGCGATGACGCTGCACCTTCTTTGGGGTCTCGGAGCAGGTGGAGAAAAGGAGGGTACTGACGAGAGGGGGCGGTCTCTATGGGGGTGGTCACGTGATGGTCCGGGCAGTTGAGTTCACCCCCCATCCATAGTCTATCGGCAGGGTGATGAACCACGCGCCGGGGTGAGCAGCGAGGCCAGGTGCTTTCGTTGGGGTGGTTGGTAGGGGTGGACCTCCTGCGTCCTCGTGCACTCGCAACTCCGCGCCCCGCGCCCGCAGCGATCCGGACAAGCGCCGGGGGCCACACGGACCACCTTCCAGCCGCCAATCGCGTGGAGCGGGGGCGCGGCGGGCTGCTGGCGGGAGCAGCGGCAGCGTCCAGAGCAGGGAGAGGGGCCTGTTCTGCACAATCGATACGCCACGCCCCGCCACGCCCCGCCACGCCCCGCGCCACGCCGCACAGCTCTGAAGCCGCCCCGCGTGCCCCTGTATCGCGGCGTAAACCCACGACCTCCACCTTCTCCTTCGCCACCGCCCTCACCTCGGCAGCACGTGGACCACTCCGTTGCCTCGAGACGCCACCCGCCCTCCGATGCACGTGGTCGTGGCTGACAACGTGCTGTGTGCTGATCGCTATGGCTTTCGCTTCTGGATGCTGTCGTCTGATTCAGAGATCGTTCAAGAGGGGCTCTCCTACTCCTATCCCTGCCGTATAGCTCAGTCCTTGTTGCACTCATGAGGTAGGTAGGAGAGGCCCTCTTGAACGATCTTCTGAATCAGACGGCTGGCTTCTCTGGCTGCTGTGACTTCTGGCCGCTGGCCGTCCAGAAGGCTGGACGCCGCGCCGCAGAGCTGCACGGGATTAAGCATTATCCCCCCGCGGATACTGCCGCGGCCATCCGTCCTTTATAGGCAATCCCTTGCGGCTGCTCCGGTCCCCAGGGGCAGAGCAGCGAGGGGAGGGGAGGGAGGGTGGAGGTCGGAGAGGAGGGGAGGGAGGGTGGAGGTCGGAGGGGAGGGTGTCGGCCTGCCGGAGAGGTCAGTGCCGCGCCACGCGTGCCAGGCCGGCCGCTCCGTATCTCACCGTAGGCCAGACTGGGCGTGGCCAGGGCGGAGGCACTCGCCATGGATACCGTGGTATCACCCGGCCCCGCACCCTCCCCAAATATCATCTCCCCGTATGTGAAATTAACCAAAGGACAATTATCGTCTCCAACTTGTCTAATTACGTAAAACAATTGCACCCAAAAAATTTCGGGACATAATGGGCAGATTATAATGAATAATGACAATAGTAAAGTGAAATTACCATTTTGACGCGAACGAGGGAGCGCTCGCTGGCGCGTGCGGGGTTGGGGCAGGGAGCGCGCGCTCCGCCAGCCGCCTCAAATATTTGCCGCCGACTGACCGATAAGAATCTGCGGTGATAAATTTTTATGGCGGGTGGCGTGGCGGGCAGGGCGTCGCAAGGAGAGCGAGGAGACAACTGCGCTTCGGACGGGACTGTCGAGGAAGGAGGAGAGTGGGTAGAGAGTAGGGGGTAAGGGAGGGAGTGCCGTGGCGTGGGGGGCGAGTCGGGCGGCGGCAGGGGTAGAGACAGGGAGGGGGTAGATGTGTCCGCTCTCCCACCCCCTCCCCAACCCCGCCTGCTCGAAATGCGTCTCTTCGCTCTGGCGTTGGCCTTGAACTTTTTGTGGCGCCAAAACACACACTGTTCCATTCGGCGCGACACGCACTTACAAAAAGACGTTGCAAAAATAAAATCGTGGGTAACTTTTTTTCATCGTGGATTTTGGTATATGCCATATACTATATGGACGTTTTCTTCGGCAGAGTGAAACGACGCCCCTCTGCAACGGAATAATTCTCTAAAATAAATGCTTAGTCAGGAGGGTTTTATTGCCGACAACCTCATCAGTGTGGCTGTGGCGCGACGGTGCTCTTCCCACCCTCTTTTGACATCTCCTAACATTTCTCTCTCCATTTTCTTTTTCTGCCCTCTCACTCTGCGATTTTCTGTCTCTCTTTTTTCCTTGACACACACACACACACACACACACACACATTCACATTAAAGTAGCTCCACCGAAAATAAAGTGAATTCTTTCCCGTCAGAGATGTCCTGCCCGCGGCTCGCTGCATTTACAGCCCCAGCTGTTGGTACCGGGTGCGCCGTGGCGTAGCGTGGCTCGGTGTGTATCGAGGCACTGCTGCAGTAACTCCGACCCCCTCCGCCTTTCCCACTGCCTTCTCCCCCCCACCCTCTCTCTCTCTCTCCCTCTCTCTTGCAGCTTGCCTCTCGTTAAATAGGCGAAGGAAACAGATTAGACCTCGGCCAGCAGCAGCATCTGCAGCAGAAGCTCCGTGCTAATGGACCTCGTCCTCGGACATAACACATATCACGGCCATGTACATTTGGAATTGATCGCTCCGTCCGTCTGTCTGTCTGTCTGTCTGTCTGTCTGTCTGTCTGTCTGTCTGTCTGTCTGTCTGTCTCTGTCTGTCTGTCTGTCTGTCTGTCTGTCTGTCTGTCTGTCTGTCTGTCTGTCTGTCTGTCTGTCTGTCTGTCTGTCTGTTGCTCTCGCTTCATCTGGCGCAGCAGCCGCCTGAGAGGTACGCAGTCCCGTTACGCAGAACAATCTGGTGTCTGGTGGCGTTGCCTACCTTGCAGAGTCAATCCCCTGATTTCTCTAACATTGTTGCTACAAACATTTTTAAAATATTTTTGTTAAAATGTTTCTTAGATACTTCGAACATGAAACAATTACCCCCGGGTCTGATCACCCCACGACCCCCGTCTCTCCCTCCATTTGTTCCATTTTGTTTATCTCTGCTGGTGGTTTGTTCCTTTGCCCTCCCCCTCCCTTCATGCACATAACTCAACCCTCGCGTCACCCCCCCCCTCCCCCTCCCCTCTACTCCGTCCTCATTCCCGTCCGTCGCATCCACCTCCCGTATTTACTGTGCGAGGAGCGGAGGGGCTTAAATGGGCGACTTTTAAAAGCGGCGCGGGAAAATAAGAAACGGGACTGTAATCTTGGGACGCGCGAGTGACTGTGCAGTGTGTGTGTGTGTGTGAGAGAGAGAGAGAGAGAGCGAGCGAGAGAGAGAGAGAGAGA
>NW_026267328.1:259879-260718 GCF_000697945.3 Frankliniella occidentalis | reverse complement strand
ACCCGAGGGCGGTCGGTAGAGTTTTCGCGGAAGGAAGTTGCGAGCACAAAAATGTGGGTCGAATCTTTACCCGCCTCCCCACCCCCTCCTCCTACGAGGGAGGGAGGGAGGAACAGGGGGGGGGGGATTATCCGTAGCCCCTCCCAATCGACGCAGTTTCTTCGTGTCCTTATTTTCACTCGTCGTAAAAGTCTACTCTCTAGCTTTAGCATCACGGTGTCGTGTATTTATTCTCAGTATACGCGTGAGTGCGCAGTTTAATTTTGAGTTAAGACTCCTCCTTTTTCTTCTTGAAGTTGCACCGCTTGACCTAAGTAGACGGAGGCCTGTGCAATTACTGCACTCGCGCATATAGAGATGACAAAGTGCAGGCAGCTGGGCTGGGTCGGCTCGGCACAGGAGTAAGGCGATAGCCTGCTTTGTTGGGCGGGGCTCATCTAGGAAAGAGATGGTCTGTACGTCCCAAGGAAAAATTAAAATTCTCCACCGTTACTGATTTCTGTCCTTTTCTTCGCACCCCGCACATGAATCAAAACGCAGCTGCAGCTGCACGCAGCTTCAGCATCATCATCATGCCGGGCATGTCCAGCGGCGTCGGCTGCTTTCCGTTTCACTCCGTTCTGTCGCTTTAAGGGGATCCCCCCTCCGTCATTTGCTTTTTTCTTTCACAATTTTTCTCGCGCTCTTCCCTCTCGATTGATCACTTGTGGCAGCGGTAGTTGTGCCCTCTCTCTCTCGCCCTCTCTTTGCTCTCCTCCGCTCAACTTCCCCGATGATGATTGAGTCGTCAGTCATACAGCCTGCTGCACCGACGACGACGGTCGCCAGCCTCCCCCCCC
>NW_026267328.1:256970-259829 GCF_000697945.3 Frankliniella occidentalis | reverse complement strand
TAAATCTCTGAAATTTCTAAAAAATATGAAACATGAAAATTGGCTCTACGCGGGAAGGTGTATCTGTCCTCAGAACCGGCGGCGGGTCGAGGAGGAAGGGGGGGAATCGTCCCACGCACGCGACACGAAAATGCGGAAACACTTTTTTGGCGCAGCCCAAGTAGTGCGGGGGTAAAGCTGCTGAATAATGTGTGGCTATCTAGCCGGCCTTGTGACAAGACCCCACCTCCCCTCCTCCCTCCTTTCCCCTTAACCGTATCCACTTCGCTATGCAAAGTGGTTCATTGCCACTTTAGAGTGGGTGAGGGTCGGGCGGGGTCCCCCGGCGGCGCGGCTCGCAGCCAGCCACGGCCAGGAGCCTCCGCGGCGAGTGTGTGTCCCCCTCTGTGTGTCGTGCCGGTGCACTGCCCGCTCAAACTAGGGACAGCCCAGTGTCTAGAGAGAGGCAGGGAGAGGGAAGGAGAGAGTGGGAGGGACTCAGAGAATGTAGGTCAGGATCAGAGAGCCGGTCCGGTATGACTTCTGAAAACGGGGGTGGACGAAGAGATGATTACCCGAAGCTTTTCATTTACGGTATCCTTTAGTAATTTTTTTCTGTCTTTCATTATTTTGTCGTTTCCTTTCTCCGCCGCTCCCTGGGAATGCCTCACTCCCCCCTTTTCCTCCTCCCACCTGTGCCCGCTGCTGCCGCTGCTGCTTCTGTTCCCGCGGCGGTGTTGCTGTTAATTGAATCACCTGTCAGCGAGGGGATGAGAAATGGTAACGCACAACGCGCAAGGGCGCGGGCGCGGATTAGACGAGGTGGAGGCGCTCTCGGCGTTTACCTTCTGCACTACTCGCAAAGTGCATTATTTACAAATGTGTTCAACATAATTGTGAAAGTGTTACCTAGTTGAATAAGTATGGGTTTTCAGTGTGCCCTACCCACACGTCTCTCATTCGTTCCTCTTTAAGAGATGTAGGTACCACCTTTAAAGGTGTATCCAGCGATCCTCTTATTTCTCGTCCCGCTTGCGATGGCGTCCTTCAGGAAATAATTTAGGTGGGCGAAACTGGAGGCGTCTTCTCTAGTCGTGTGTGTGTGTGTGTGTGTTTGTGTGTTCGTGTGGTCCGTGTGTTCGTGTGGTCCGTGTGTTCGTGTGGTCCGTGTGTTCGTGTGCGTGAGCGCGATGAAACTGGAGGAATGAGGCATCGCCCCTCACAGAGAGGTGTAATGCGTAATTTTCTCCTCAGAAAGGCTCCGAGAGGAGAGGGGGAGAGGGGTAATCTCTCGTGCTGTAATGAGACACTAATGACAGTAATGATAATGACCACGACGCCGGACTGCGCCCCGAGGAGAGAAAGAAGAGAGAGGGGAAGGAAAGAAAGGGCGTATGTCGCTAGCGGGCAAGGGCCCCAGGTAGAAGGGTCAGGATTGTCGCTAGCGGGCATCGGAGGGAAAAGAGGGGATTGTGCGGGAGAAGAGGGAAATTGTCGCTAGCGGGCAGCGCGTCGGGTTGCCTACCTCCACAGCGTTGGGGCCGAAGCGAGCCGGGCGACTTGACGTGCGGGTTCGGCTCACTCACACCTATCGTTTACGGACGCAGACAGTCGCAAGGCTCCGGCGTGCAGCTTCCGAGCTTTGCTTTTAAATAAGAGGAAGCAAACTTAAAGTAACAATCCTAATTTAGTACAGAAAATTAGTAATGGTACTGTCAATGCAGCGTTGCACTCCGCGGTTTTTCTTTTTCTGAGTAAGACTGGTGTTCTATAGATGTTTTATAAAGAAACGTGTTGTATTACAACTGCGGTATCAAAAAATGAAATGAAGCAAACCATTACTAACAAACCTAATTCAATACACACTGTTAAAAGCCTGCGAAGTATTTTGCTCCTTTGTAACTACGAAGCATTTACTTCGCAATTACAAAGTGATGCCTTGCAATTACGAAGTGACACTTTGCAATTGCAAAGCGATGCTTTGGGGCGTTTTCATTGCTTTGCAATTGCAAAGCATCACTTTGTAATTGCAAAGTAAATGCTTCGTAGTTACAAAGGAGCGAAATACTTCGCAGCTCTGCAAAGCAAATGCTTTGTAGGAATTTAACAGTGCAGGGAATAAGCAAATACACTTGTCAGTGAAGCGTTGCACTCCGCTATCGCTCCTTGCAACGCTTTGGCATGAGGACCTGAAGTCGTCCGAGACCTAGCCGACACAGGTCGTTTCGTTGCGGCCCAGCGCCGTGGAGGTAGGCAACCCGTCGCGCTGCCCGCTAGCGACAATTTCCCTTTTCTCCCGCACAATCCCCTATTTTCCCCCCGATGCCCGCTAGCGACAATCCTGACCCTTCTACCTGGGGCCCTTGCCCGCTAGCGACCACCTCCCGAAAGAAACGAGAGAGAGAGAGAGAAAGAGAGAGAGAGAGAGAGAGAAAGAGAGAGAGAGAGAGAGAGAGAGAGAGAGGCGGAAGATTGCGTGCGTTTGATTTATGAAAAGGAAGGCGAGGACTTTTTGTGTCCATTCCAATGTTTTTGTTTTGTTTTTCCACGTGTGATGATTGTTTGACTGACTTTATAGAGGAAGCAATGCGGGGAAGGAAGGGAGATGTGTTGTGCGAAGAGATATAAGAGAAGTGCCGCGGTGTGGTTCTAGGCGAGCACTGAGAACAAGGGGGAGCAGAGGGGCCAGGCCTATTGGTTTCCCATAGTCTGTTGCTGGCGCTGCACTCTGCTCCCGGCCGCTTTGTCCGCGCTCCCATAGCAGGGCTTAACAGCTTGCGGCAGTAATTTCCCTTCTTCTTCTTCTTCTTCTTCTTCTTCTTCTTCTTCTTCTTCTTCTTCTTCTTCTTCTTCTTCTTCTTCTTCTTCTTCTTCTTCTTC
>NW_026267328.1:253815-256920 GCF_000697945.3 Frankliniella occidentalis | reverse complement strand
CCTCTTTGCACCCCCACCCCCCTTCCTCAGTCATTATCGGCAGTCAACAGGTGCGTT
This sequence comes from Frankliniella occidentalis, assembly GCF_000697945.3. Classification (NCBI taxonomy): domain Eukaryota; kingdom Metazoa; phylum Arthropoda; class Insecta; order Thysanoptera; family Thripidae; genus Frankliniella; species Frankliniella occidentalis. The sequence goes on along the minus strand of NW_026267328.1, from coordinate 256,863 downwards.
AAATGTGAGGCCTAGAGCGGCCGGCCGCCGTCGTGTCGGCCCTTTAAGGGGCGTAAGTCCGACCTCACGCCCGGGCCCTAAGCGTGGCGTGGCGTGGCGAGGCGTGGCCCAGTGCCCCAGTGACGTCCGGCCGGCTGTGGGGGGTCGTGTCTAGTTGACCCGCAGTGCCCGTACCGGCGCGTGCCGTGGGCCTCGCTCGGCCGGGCTAAGCTGTGCTCTTGTGGGCGAGTTTTGGCTGACCAAACCAAAACGGCCAATGACTTGCCGCACTACCAAAAATGGTGGAATCGGACATCTTACCCTATACGATCTTCCGTTTTTTGCGTTTCCGATTTATACTGACAAATTTTATCCTTTATACATACAACCAATTGTCGACACTTGACACAACTTTTATTGTAACAAAAGAAAAAGACTACAGTCATTTTTGGAAACGCAAAATTTTATGCCAAAACACACACATAAACACGCATAGTCTCACACAGACTCACTCACGCAGACCAGCCTATCCATCTCACCTTTGTTTACACTGCCCGGGCAGACTCCCCCTCCCCGCTGGGGGTTGCGTGTCCGCGCCCCATGCGCTCACCTGGACGCACCCGTCCCAACGCAGCACGCCAGCGTCCATCATGTTTTAATTAATGCGAAACGCTCCTTTTTTTCGTAAGCAGCACAAATTGCTCTGCATTTTACATTGAATAGCAGCGGGGAAAGCACGTCAGGGAGAAAGAAAGAGCAAGAGAGAGATGTAGTGCGTGGCGTGATCTACCTGTCGCCACCAACGGCTACACTCAGAAAGTCGGGTTCTTTACCTTCTTTGATTCTAGGAGGAAATTTGAGCATGGAGAAAACATTACTTAAAGTCACAGATATCTTCTCACCTGGGAAAAATTTCCTTGTTTTCAGGAAGTTTTCCTCAAACTACGGACAAAGTTTCCTTGTACTCAATTTAGGTTGAAATTTCCTTGAATCAAAGAAAACGACTTTCTGGGTGTCCTTAACTAAATGAAGACTATTTTGCAGTTGAGGTGAAAACAATGTGCACTTTACTTAGGCAAGTTCAAAAAATACGTGCAAAATGGAACCCCCTCGCCTATTCGCGTCACGAATAAACCGGTGGTGCGTGGTCATTTGTTGACTTAAGTTAGTGGAGTGGAGTGGAGTGAGGTGAAGGATCCAGATCCAGGACATCAAGGATAAGAGGGGGTAAGGGTGGCGGGGGTCATGTGCATGTGGGTGGCGCGGGCCGCGAGAGCGAGCCGTGAAATCGGAGACAATCCTCGACAATCCGAACAATCCTCGACAATCGGAGACAATCCTCGACAATCCGAACAATCCTCGACAATCGGAGACAATCCTCGACGCTCTGCACTCGCTCCGAGGGTCACGACACGCGGCTGGGCCGCGCAGCCTGAGGACACACGAAAGGTACACCACCCCTGCCCTTGGCGGCTGGTACTAGGCGCGACCGTCGCGAGGCGCGCTGCAGATTTATCTGCGTGTCTTTCCCGGTAAAAATGGTCTGTTTTTACTTCCTTTAAAATTTTCCAAAATGTTGTTTTCGTTCTTATTACCTTTCCCAGTGTTTCGATAAAACCACCGAGAAAAAAAATGAACTTTACTAATTAAGTCAGCGGCAAAAACCTGCTGATGTTTCTGATTTTTCACCTGCGGAGGTGTTATGGTTAGGTAGGGAGCATGCACACTAAAATCTTATGAACATTTTTGTCCATAGTTACTGATTTCTGTAAACATGCTCGGCTTACGCATTTTTTAATGCGCCAGTATGAAGAAATTTGTGCATACTGGCGTATTCAAAAATGCGTAAGGCGAGCATGTTTACAGAAATCAGTAACTATGAGCAAAAAAGTTCATAAGATTTTAGTGTGTGGTAGGCGAATAGAGTCAGATGGCATTTCATAAGAAAACACGCAGCACAAACGCTGGCTGTTCCAATAAGCAGAAATGGCTGACGCCTTTGTTTTCCTGCTGACGTGCTGCTGCGCTTCAAAAACGCTGCAGGAAGTAGCTCTTTTACTCGCCCGTTTGCCAGCGAGACGTAAAGCTGCTGTTGCTCTCGTTGTTTGCACGACACGACCGCCGAACGGCTCCTCCGCCTCCTCCGAGAAGCCACTGCTGCTAGTACTGGCGGCGACCGGGGAGCGTGGTTTTCCGTCTGCTACCTGTTGAAAATTAAAGTTAAGGGCACTTTCGACCTCAGTAGCTTCTCAGAAACCCTCAAAACTCGAAAGAAATGGTGGAAGGATAGTTAAATCTTGTACCCCCTTTGCCAGGACGCACGCCGCCGTGCGGGGTAGACCGCCCCGCCCCGCACGCGTGCCCCACAGGCGAGTCTACCTCCTAGGCGTTCGATGCCCGCAGCTCGCCGAGCTAGGTAGGCCGCCCCGCCGCACACGCGTGAACCACGGGCGAGCCTGCCTCCAAGGCGCTCGCTCCAGTGCCCAAGCAGAGCCCAGCGGGCTGCGGAACTGCGTGGAGAGTAAACTCGGTCATTTGCCATGCCGGCTGCAGCTGGATCCTGGATGAAGACATTACAGCGAGAGGGGCGGGGTGGGGGAGACGCCGGCTACTAGCTGGCTAGGTGCGGCTGACCGCGGCGAGAGCAGAAGTATCCCGTGTCCGATACGCATTCCTCCCCCCCCCCCCCTCTCTCTCTCTCTCTCTCTGCTCATTCCTCTCCAGCGCACAGCACGCCGTCTCACTGTCAGCGGAGGGCGGCCAGAGACCCGCATTACCGTTGCAGGGCGCTCTGCGCGATCACCGTGTTTGGGAAGCTGTCTGCTGTCTGCCGCACAGCCGAGAGAGAACAGCGAGAGCGCGGTGCAGGTGGGGCTGCAGGGCGCCGTGTGATGGTGGTGGTGGTGGTGTTGTTGGTGTTGACGGTGTTGACGGTAATGGCGGTGATTATGATGATGGTGATGATACCCGTATCAGATGCGCGCCGGGTGTCAAGGAGGTGTTTACAAGCTCGCCGGCGCGTTAAGGTAATCCCCGGGGGGGATCAAGAGCCATAAACATACCCCCCCC
>NW_026267328.1:249574-253765 GCF_000697945.3 Frankliniella occidentalis | reverse complement strand
CCCAACTCGCTGCGCACGCAACAGCCCAGCCCGCAGGCCTCCCCCCGCGGCCCCCGCTCCCGGAGCAGCCCCGCCTATCCATCTCCAACTTTGTCATCGCGCTCTGCTCAATGCGTGGATTATAGCCACAGTTCGCCCATCATTCTTGCTGGGCCCCGCGCTGTCTGCCGCTCGGCCTGCTTCCCACCTCGCCCTGCCTGATTGCAAAGTCCCCCCTCCCTAACCCTTCCCCACCCGTGTTCAAATTACCCGAGGGCGGTCGGTAGAGTTTTCGCGGAAGGAAGTTGCGAGCACAAAAATGTGGGTCGAATCTTTACCCGCCTCCCCACCCCCTCCTCCTACCCTCTCGTCTTCGGTGGCCTATCAGAGCTTGAAGTGGGGGTATCACAGGGGGCAGCGGGGGGTGGAAGGAGGGAGGGGGCGGAGGTCACAAGGTACCCCCCGGGCTGGAGAGGGGCGCGGGGTGCTCGGCGCGGTACCCTGGCGGGTCGATAGCGCACTGCACGCGGCTGCGTCGCGCTGCACCCCCACCACCCCCCTCCAGCGGGCTGGACAAGCCTGATAACCTTGTTTCCAGAACGGGGGCACTGGGTAGGGGTGCGGATGGGCACAGCAGCAGCGCAGCCCAGCCGCCCTGGTCTCCTGGAACGGCGAGGCGGCGGGGAACGGGTACAATAGCAACCAGAAAACTTTTCTGAATATGTCCTCGCACAGTGCGCGCGTATTCTTCCAACTATTCATTCTGTTAAATGTCTACCAATAACACGTTGGTTCCGCTCCGCTCTGCAATACCAACGAGAAAAGTTTGGAGTGTTTGGTTTTCAGTAATTCATTGAAAGTTTTCGGTCTTTACATAAACGTGGAGACATTTTTGAACGCAGTTGCGGCTGTCGGTCGCGGTGCTCTGGCAGCGCCGCGCGGGCCCGTGGCGGACCTGCCGCACCACACCTGCACTACACGGCGTTGTTTGGACACAGCGGCACATGGCGGGCTTCGCTCTCAAGGTCAGACGAACGGGCCCACCATGTGATGCGGCCGTCTGTCACCTCGGGGCGCGTCACGGCGGCGCACTGTCGAAAGTGTACAGTGAAACAACGCCTCTTCTTCTCTGTATGTTATACTCTGAAACCCGTCGCACTGCAGTGCATGTTAGTTACGGTGGAATAATTCACTTTTTTGAGATACGCGGGGTGGCTTTGATAAGTGCGCACCAAACTCCAAAAGAAGAGCCAGTTATTCCAGAGCGAAGGAAGTTTCCCTAGCTGATACAAAATCCATCTTTCCAAACATATCTTCAAAATTGTGCACATTGTAACATCACCTAATGCATTTAAAAGCATGACACAATCTTGTTGAGTTCTTACGCTGCCGCAACACGCTGTTCTTTTCGGAAGTACTATTATTATTCTGATTAAATTCAGATCCGCTTTCGCCATCCTCTAGTGTGCGAGATACATACATATTTGCGCATATTTGTATCCGCCGTGTGGCATGTCCCATTTTTATGCCGCGCTATGCATCCCTATCCGACACGGCGGCGGCGGCGGCGGTGAGACGACAAAGAAGAACTGAACCTGTTTCTCATCGCTTTTCTTATTATTACACACTTTGTTATCATTTCGGACGCGATTACTCTCTGTCGCCGCCACCATCCATATCCCTCCCCTCCCGTGCCGATGACATCACGGCGGAGACAGTCGGCCGCCGTCCTGCCGCCAAGTTCACGGATCCTTCGGGCCGAGTCTCGAAAAATGAATCGTTTCTACGACCTTCATGCGCGCCCCGCCCCACCCTGTCCGTCACGGTGCCCACGAGACGCAGAGCATCACTGCGTCCGTCCAGCTGCGTCCGAAAATGTCTCCCCGTTACGTTATGTAAAGACCGAAAACCTCCATTGAATTACCGAAACACTAAACTTTTCTACAACTCTTTAGGTTGTCATGAAAAAATTGTCGCAATGTAGCCATAGTAGTGATTAATTTTCTCGTGTCTATTTTAAAATACCTCGTCTTGGTCACCGAGTCGCAGCGGCGGTCACTAGACACATCAGCCCCCTCGTCTTATCTGATTGGTTGCCGCGAGGACTGCTGCTTCTCGCGCTGACGTTCGATCCGATTAGCGGAAGGCCGTGAATTCATTAAGCTCTTGTCAGCTCCGTTGCACACCCACACACACAAATTCACACAGTTTTACTTTTTAAAGTTTTAACTTTTATGCTAAGGGCACCACGCACTAGCCCACGCACCGCCCCACTGGCCGAGTAGTAGTGCTTGTTGATGTTAAAGGAGGTCAATGCCAAGGTCACCCCTCAAGGTCACGCCAAGGACGCGGCGCCACGAGTGCAGCAGCACCCCAGCGAGGCGCTGCCCGGTAACCTAAGCAGCGCCATAGTGCAGTAGTGGTGCACAAATAAAGCTTGTCCCATCCCATGACAGGTGTAAATTAAGGGCAGCGAATCGGCTCGCAAATCGCTCCTCCACCTCCGCCGTTTTGCATAGGAAATACCGGGCGGCAATGAGGCGAAAATAAGACGTTGTAACGTTGATAATGAGAGGGGTCGGACGAAAATGGATCGAGCGGTCAGTGTGAGTGACCTTGAGCGCCGCCGTGCTCTGGTAATGGCGGTCATGCAGACGACGACGCGTCGTCTGCTGGGCGGACACAGCCGTGCGAGTGCCTGCCCGATGAGACACGATGACGAGCTGATGCCCCCCCCCCCCTCCCCCTTCCCCCTCTCTTGTCTCATCTGTCACTGTTTCTTCGGCCCTTCCGATCTAGTTTCGAGTAATTTATCCGTATTATTCCCAACAACGCCAGACCACGCCGCCAGTCCCGCGCGCGCCTTCGTGATGCTGCGTCACGCACAGCACGATGAACACCCTCATCCTGACAAACACACACAAGCAAGAATAATTTGACGTATTTTAGGAGGCAACGACAGCAATATTATTCCGTGACGTAATTCTACCCTCCCCCTAATCTGAACCCATCCCTCCCAATCTCTCCGTTCCCCCGACTACTGCAGTTCGTGCCCATTGGCGACTCAGTTAGGCTCTATGAGCGCCTAGTGCGCAAATCAATCAAAGGCTTAATCATAATATCTAGATATTAAATTGCTCTAGGCCTAGATATGCTCGGTCGCTATCGCTACATGCTGAATGCACTCAGCCTCAGCCAGTGCGGAGTTGTGAGAGCACGAACACGAGCGACGAAATGAAGTGAATTGCAGAAAGTGCGACCATCCTCCCCCTCAGAATCCATCTCCCCCGCCCCGTCTGCGTTCCAACCCTGATTCTCTTAAGGCGCTTCCACTCATAAGATTCAATCGCGTCTAGACCAGACTCCTTTTCTTCTTCTGCCATAATAACCAACCGGTTTCCGTCTGTTTTGCCGTCTTTTCCTTGTTATCTAATCATAAAACCAAAAATTGACGTAAAAGGATTTAAACTTCTTTTTGGGAAGTGACGTCACTCTGTGGAATGCAAAAGGGGTGCGAGCAGAGGAGTCTCAAATCTAGATGGTGGGGCGTGAAGTGGAAATGCCTCACGAGCAGAGAGACAGAGAGAGAGAGAAGGGCAGAACAAGCGAGAGGGAGAAAGGGATATACACGGAGGAGAAAAAGAGGGAGAGATAGAGAGAGACAGATCTGAGTGGCGAGAGTGCACCACATGGCCGCGCCGAGGCACTCCGCGATACAGAGTGAGGCTTCACCGTGTCTAGTCCAGCAGCAGCTTCCATTTCGTGCTTGACCCGCTTTACCACATTACTGTGAACTTTACTGTTCATTTTCCCACCAAACTTGTTTGTTTGAATTTGAAAATTGTAGGGGACTAAAACGGGAATTGATCGCGCTTATTTGATCGAAGAATCCCTGTCTGTTTATGGCGTCCGCTTTTTGGCGAACGGTTGTGTGCGTAAGCGCGGCCGGGGGCGGGGTGCTCGGGGGAGGAGTGCCGTGAGCAGGTGGGGCGATGGCTTCGATCACACTGTAAAAAAAAATGTTGTATGGAAACGACAAATTTCTTGTTAATTTTTTTGATGACCAGCATTGTAGGTAAACAGGCATGCCATCAATACTTTATCGTTTCAAAACAAACAACTCATTTGGGTACCACAAAATAACTACAATCCAGTCATCAAACAAAATGTCGTAACTGAACAGGGAAGTTGTACAGGAACAACATAAACTAT
>NW_026267328.1:243031-243934 GCF_000697945.3 Frankliniella occidentalis | reverse complement strand
CTCCCTGCCCCGCCCCAAGCAGCCTTCCTTCCCCACCACCTCCCGCACCTTCTCGCCCTCCTGAGCACCCCGAGGTGCGCACTGCGCACTACTAATTCGACTAATTGTTTGAGTGCGCCGAACAACACCATCCCTCTCTGGACCTGTCGCTCTGCTGCTGCTGCTGCTACCCCGAGCCGGACGGGACGGCAGGTGGCGCCGGGTGGCGCCCTCTGGGCTCCGCGACGGACACCGGCGCACAGCGGTCACGTGACGCCTGACTCCCCGCGTCGCCGCCAGGGGCAGCGTGGCGTCGTTGTTTACACGTTGCGACGCCGCCCCGCCCTGCCCGGCCTCACCCCACCCCGCCCCGCTGCGCCTCGCCGGCCGCTCGCCGGGGGGCGCCACGGTCCCGCCCACCACACCGCGATGGCTGCTCGCGACTCCCGCTCTCGCCGCCAGGGCGCGCCCGGCCCGCCCCGTTGGTTGGGCTCGCTGCTCCCGCGCGCGCAAATTTGAAACCCGGCGCCCGCCATACTCGACCGGTCCAAATGTTAAAATGAAAGCAATTTCAAAAGTGAAAGAACGGGATGCTTTTCAAAAATAGGAAAATACTGACGGCGGACTTCTCTGCCAATTGATTTTTAACACTTTGTTTCGTTTTTCTTCTTCCACATTGAAAATCTTTTTGTTTGAATGTTACCCTCTCTTTGCTTTGTTGACCACGTGTGTGTTAACGTCTGCCTCACTTGTGCTGCGCAGGGTATCGTTCGGCAGCTCCAAGGGCTCCATGGTGGAGACGCTCATCTACGAGAGCCCGCTGCAGGAGGAGCCGGAGTTGGTGACGCCCACCGGGCCTGTCATCGACCCCGCCATCATCGAGAACGACCCGTCCGGGTGAGTGACTGTGACTGCGGAGTTGGG
>NW_026267328.1:238887-242981 GCF_000697945.3 Frankliniella occidentalis | reverse complement strand
TTCTTCTTCTTCTTCTTCTTCTTCTTCTTCTTCTTCTTCTTCTTCTTCTTCTTCTTCTTCTTCTTCTTCTTCTTCTTCTTCTTCTTCTTCTTCTCACTTTTAAACTGAACTGCCTTGTGTGTGCGTCGCAATCAAGTAAGCGTGAAGGGTTTGGAGTACCTAATGCAGCTCTAGACTGCATAGCCCACGCGGCTCTGGTGGATTTTGAAGAAAAACTTTTTCTAGAGGAAGTCTTTTTTATTAATAAAGCCTCTGTTTTTAGACAAATGGCAGTGCCGTCGTGGCGGAGGAAGACGGCCGGCGAGGCGCGGCTTCTAAAAATATAACGCCATAGTCGAGGCGGTCCTCGCGGCGCGCTGCTGCTGTGCCCCAGTGACAGGCGCCGCTCGCGGACCGGACGTGGACGTGGAGATTGCAAGTGCCCGTGTGTGTGTCGCCTCCCGAAATAAATAATGCGGGATATCGTTCCCGCTCCCGAAGGGAGCACGATGACAATGTGACGTTACCCCCGTTACGGTGACGCCCGTGTCACACACGCTCAAGGACGGCGGGCCCGTGACGTCACCCGCTGGCGCCCGGCCAGCCGGTAGTGTTATAGGACTACTGGGCCAGGCCGCCGAGCAGCAGCACTCGCTGTACTCGCAGCAGGTCCGGCGCCGTCTGGTGGTCTGGCCAACATCTGCACCAGCAGGGCCGGCCGTATCACTCGCATGGCAATAACCGTGGCTGACATTTTAGTTTATGGAATTTTCGGTTGAGGTGTGCGTGTGGGATTTTATTGTTATACGCTTCATGGATATTCATGCGATTTACGTTACTTGATGTTATTCAGATGGCGTATTGGTTTACTTGCCCAGCCGTATTTTTTCAGTGTCCACGTTTTATGACTTGCTGCGGCCAGCCGGACTTGCTCACCTTGGCCCATCTTTAAGTTCAAAAGTTCACGACCTTAGTATCGTCATTATATTCTTGACCATAACCGTCTTTCGCACACACATTTGTTACATTTTCCTCAAATTTATTGAATGAATTTATTTTGTTCGCCCAACCATATAGCCGGCATAAGTGAACGAGTTTTGCAAACCGTGCCGCACTCTAACACCGCGTGGTGCGAATTTCCCCATGGGCGTTTCCCCCCCATAGCCTCGCAGGCACCGTCGCAGTGCCGGGGGCCAGCGAGTCGCCCGTCGTCCCATCGCGCCCCGCCTGTGTCAACATGCCGCTCGCGGCGGCTGCTATTTCTGGAATTCCGTCAGCCATTAAGGGAAGCCCATAGGGGGCCCCCGAGGCTGCCTGTATGGACCCCCTCGGGGGACCATATACGCGCCCTAATTTATTTACCAAGGCTGCGGGTGGACGATACCAGAAGTACATTAATTTCGAGGCGCTTTGCGCCCCTCGCGAGGGGCGCACTGTTGATGTGTGCTCCTGCCATGTGTGTGGTGTTTACTGAATGGGGGACTTAACTGCATTCCACATACCCACCCATAGGCCGCGCGAAAGGGTGACTGCTCTGCTTTTATCGAGTCATTGTGGGTAAAGGAAAGAAAGGCAATTAGGAAGTTTCTGGTTTTCGATGGCAGTGGACTCGCGTTGGAGCGGGCTTAGCACGTGGATGGGCTCGCTTCCAAGAGCATTCCCTGTCTTTCTCGGGAAAGGGTTGAAAACCGGCGGGGTGGGAGACACAACACATTAACCCGTGGCTTGTTATTAGTAGAGGGAGGGGTTGCTGCTGCCAACGCCGCGGGGTACCCTGCCCAAGTGCAGAAACAAATGCAACAAAGCATGCTTGCAACTATAATAATTTCATGTATTTGCAATCTTAGAGAAGTAATTAGCCACAAAACGCTGGATCTTAATTTTAAATAATTTCATTTTCGCAGGCTTTGATTTTCCTCTAGCAGATGATACGTAGTGTCAGCAGCTTGTACTGTTGTAAATTTAAAAGTTTGCCAGCGTAAAGTTGTTTCTTTGCTGTTTTAAATTTGCAAACCGCCTTATTTATTTTTATTTTTTTATTTTTGCAGTGCTGCTGGGGCTGACCGCGTGCGCGTGTCGTTCTTCGAGTGCTCCAAGCCGCAGGTGGTGGAAGGGGGTGACGCCTTGACGCCCGAGGACCTGGATGCGCCCGACGGGATGGCGGCCGACTCCAACTCGCACGGATACGTGCGGCAAAACAGGTGACCTATCCGTTCCTTTCACACTCCCGGAAAACAAAGTTCGACACAAAGTTTGAACTTCGAATCACCGGGGTAAACAATACCACCACCAGACACCGAATTTGTGCACCAAGTCTATTTAAAAAATTCTCTTTTAAAACGAGAAACATAGTTGAAATTAATATTGTTCTTGAAAATTTGAGAGCAATTATCAATGTATAACCACACTTCGCAGTGTGCACTATGGGTATAGTGTAGTGATTGAGCGTTTTCGGAACTTTCGGAACTTATCTCCCATAGTTGCTAAAGGGTCGATCAATCAATTCATTCCCCCACGCCCCCGCACCCACCCGTCCGATCCGCCGGATATGCCCATGGGAGCGTCCCCTCGCTCCCGGACGCGCTGTGTCCGTACCGTTAAACCACACCCGGTACGGTGCAGCGGACTTAACGGGCAGTGCGTCCGGCGTCCGCTCATGTCTCGCGGACACAACGGCTCCGCCCTTGCTGCAGGGCCGTCCAGGGCCCATACCGACCCCCGGCCAGTTTTGTCAATAATCTACCCCAACTCAGAAGAAAATTTAAAACTAGGAAGTTACCGTCCTTTAATTATTAAATTACATTTAACTTTTTCGACATACTTGGGCCATACTCTGCGTTGACGATACACACGAATTAAGAGCGCTGTTTGAGTTGGCAACACTGTAATGGGTTGGGTTGTTGGGCAGGCGTGGGCGCGTGGGGTACGGTGGGTGTTGGAGCACCTGTCGTCTGTCTTTGGAAAGGGAAAAGAGAGAGGGGGGAGCATCACTTTCACTTGTGATGGGCTTAGCGAGGAGGATTTTGGGGGGTGTGCGGTCGTAGTGGTGAAGGGGGTGGTGAGGGGGTGCGAATAGAGGAGGGGGGGGGGGTTAACCGGTCCCCGCAACGCAACCCCGTCGCATACCAGCGGCCACAGACCTCCGACAGGGTCTGTCGGAGTGCACTGGAACTGCAACGCCGCGCTGATTATCGTGTGCGAGGCGACACACGCTAACAGGGGCCTCGAGGGCCTCCGGGCGGCCCCCGGCTGTGCAGCACTGAGTGCCCTCCATGTAGCCCTGGCGGCCCCGGCCGCCTCTCCAGCCGGGGCGCGGCGGGCGGCGTTTGGCACACTGGCACACCACCACCACCCCTCCGCGGGCCACACCCCGCCACGCCCCGCCCCGCCACGCCACGCCCTTGTAGCAACTCTTGGGCGCGGCTGCAGCCCGGGCAGGGGTGTGCGGCCGGGGCTGGGTGGGGATGGGATGGGGCCCCCCCAGAGCTGCCCGCCACCCGCCATCCACACCACGTACCACGTCGGTCTTTTGTTTACACTACTGCACTGCAAAGCCCCTTTTCTCTCTCCCCCCCTCCTCCTCTCCTACCCCTGCTGATGTAGTACCCCTGCACTCCTCTAGACTTCCCCCTTCAACCACAACAACCCTCAGCCCTAGGCGGAGCTCCCCGCAAGCCCTGCTATCCGATCTGTTCCCTTGGCTGGCTCCAAATTGGTCCAGCGTCGATATCGGACGTCTGCGTCGCAAGGCAATTGAAGCCAGCCGCTGTCCAGTCGCCGTCCGCAGTCGCTGTCCAGCCCGACCACCTACCTCTGTCGGCCCCCTTCGTGTCCCCCTTAATGCTTTATCCTTCCCAACGCAATCGGTCCGCAGATAAGTTTTCCGCGTGGAGTTCGGAATAGGGTTGTCTTCCCGCCACCTCCAGCTGCTTACTCTGCTTGGCCTTTTCCTGGAGGCGTTCCATATTCCGGGCTGGCCTTATCTGTGCCTCGCGAAGGCGCTCAAATGACGATTGTGGCGGCGGCGATGGGGGCGGCGGTAGCGGCGCGGGGGGCGAAGCGGACAGCGCGTCGCCTAGCTGGCCGCACCCCTGCCCGCCCCCGCGGCCCGCCTC
>NW_026267328.1:235453-238837 GCF_000697945.3 Frankliniella occidentalis | reverse complement strand
GGTGGCGGGGGGTTGTCGGTAACACCCCGTACCGTACCGCGCTCAATTTCCTACGAGCAAACATGGCAACGCGATCTCGCACACACACACTCTCACAATCACACACACACACACACCTTGTGCCGCCTTTACCACTCTTGCGAGGCTCGCAGCTAAAGGCGAGTGAAGGGAAAAGCGGCGGGTAACGCTGGTTGAGGAGAGGAGGGGGTAGGCGTATTATGGTGGGAAGATGTTCGTGATAAGGGTGCGGCCTGCCGTGTCGCGAGGAGCCGAGCCGCTCGCTGCCCCACCTCTGTGCCATGTGGTCTTTGGCGATGTGGTGCAACGCGACGGGGGTGTTGTCTTTGGACGTCGTGCCATCGGCTTGCATGGTCTCTGAAACTCCTCGACCATCGCCTCTTTCTGTTTTGTTCCCAATTTATCGGTGAGTTTTCATAACACGAACGACCCGACCCGACCTGTTCACAACTTCAACGCTTAGAATTATTCAAGAAAGAGAGGAGCAAAATTGTGGAGCCCTCTTCCCATAACTATATTGTATTTGTGCGCCCCGCTTTAGAGGCGAGGGGGAGAGGGGCTCCGCATTGTGGGAGTTGATATCTCTCCATGACACGCGGCGTACGGCAGAGCACCCGGGCCAACCCTACCGGGCGCGACGCCCTGCTCCTCAACGCTACCCTCCATGTACCCCCCCCCCTCCCCCCCTCTCTCTCTCTCTGTCTCTCTCTCGCTCTGTCTCTCTCTCTCGCTCTGTCTTTCGCTCTCTCCCTCTCCCTCTCCCTCTTGTCTCTCGAACGCTTCACCTGGCTGTCCGGCCCGCCGGGTCCCGGATGTCGACATGCTGTGCTGTCCGGTGTGGTCCCCCCCCCCCCCTCTAGTCTGGCTCGATTGGTTGACGCTCACGGCAGTAAATTCCACGGCAAGGTCACCCCGTGTGCAATACCCATTCTCACCCAACCGCATTTGTGCACACACACACATACACACACAAACTTGGGACCCCAGAGGTGGATGTGCTGGATTGTACTCCGAGCGGACTGCTGCCCATTCCCCGAGTCAAAGCACAGTACCCCAAGGAAAATTCTCGCTCGTAGTCGGAGTGCGTTGTGTGGGTTATTGTCGAGAATTTCTCTGAAATTTCGTTTTATTTCCTCGTCTCTGTTGGTAAGCCCCCTAAAGTACCTCTCGCCCCCCAGGTAACAGGCGTCAGGCACGCCCTATTTGACGTTTTGCTCGGCGAGTGCGGGCTCTGTTATCAGCCCCCCCCCCCTCCCTTCCCCCGCAGTGAGTCCTATCGGGAGAGGAGGGAGGAGGGGAGGAGAGGGGGCGCCGCTCGAGCGCGAGTCTCTTATCACCGGCAAGGTCGCACGGACTGTATCCCGCGTCGGGACAGGCGAGACGTGTGTGTGTGTGTGTTAGTGTGTATGTGTGTGAAGGCCGCGAAAGTTCGGCGATGATGCGATGGAGCGGCAGCTCTGTACACTCCGGCTCACGCCCTGGTCCTGGTCCACTCCCGCCGCCGGCGGCGGCGTGCGCGGGCGCGGGTGGGGTGGGGTGGGGTTGTGGAGGTCATGTCATGTGGTACAGGTGCGCGAGATGGGCAGAAGTGAGTCACTCCCCGCCGCGTTGTCAATAATATGTGTTCACTACGGTTCACTACGTCGTTTGCGGGAATCAGGGTCGAGGAGTGAATGCGCGTCGTAGGTCGGGCTGGGCTGGGTCGAGATGGGTTTACACCAAACGCAGCTGCTTCCTGGTCTCAATGCGCGCGCGGGTCGGAAGCGCGTTCGCTTTGGGCTCCCTGTGGCGTGGTCCGCAGGATGAGGCGTCCGTCAGGTCAAGGTCTCTGCGCCCGCGCAACGGGCGGCGGCGGAGCGGCTCGCGTACACTCACACTCACACACTCACAATCACACACACACACACGCGCGAGCTGGGCCTGCTGCTCCGCCCAGGTGTTCACGTAATGGCAATAAAATGTCCCGCCGGGGGTTTGGAAACGAGTTCAGCCCGGTCCTGGCGCGGGCCGGGCGGGCGCGGCGGGCCGGGCGGGCGCGGCGGGCGCGGCGGTCACACACAGGTGCCTCGGCCCGCCGACAGGACCCCGACGGGACCGCGGCAGGACCCACCACCACACACGGCCGTGCCCGCCCAGTCCAGTCAGCATGCGGCAGGCCGGAGTCCTGCTGACCCGAGTGGCACCCAGGTATAACTATTCAGAGGATGAGCCGCAAGACTCGCGTTGCTGGATTCTGACTTCGAGTATGACGCAATGAGTGTGAGTGTGAGTGCAGTGCATGAATGTTGCGAATTGCGTTGCGTTGCCCGCCGTCGTTGGTCTTCATTTTTGTTGGTGTTTATGCGATTTGGAAACGCCGTATAAAGCCAGTCGGCTGTCGTCGTCAAAGATCTCAGTACTCAAAATCCAAATTCTTTTGCCATTGCTAATACTGTGCGAAGGTTGAAAATGTTGTTCCTTGAGCTCAGGTGGTCGTGTCGAATTGAGGCCAGGTCGTGAGTGGGCTACGGTTTGACAGACTATAGACAGCGTTCCTCTTCTCTAGGATTGTTGGTGTGAATATCCCTATAACGTGACGTTCGTGGGCTGCCGCTATAGGATGGCTAAACGCGTCGGTATGTCCATGCGGGTATAATCAGGAGGGGTACATTGGTGACTGGAGCTGCTGCTGCTGCGGCCTGGAGCGGGCTGGGGACTGGAGAACATGTGGCATGAGGAGTCGGCGACCGGTTCTGTCACCCGCGTGCGTGCTGGATATGGGACTGCTCTGGAGCCGATTAGCGTCCCGATGATATATTATAATAATTACTACCACTACCCCACTTTGGTATTTTTTTCTTCTCAAACATTTTTGCTCGACTTTCAAAAGATGTCATGTGTATATAAATTGCTCGTGGCAAATAACAAACGAGACCAGCGCGCTTCTTATTTTTTCCCCATCTCTTTCGTCCGTGCATTCTCTCGTCTGCCCTGCTGCCGCTGAGCTGCCCTCTCTTGCTTGGAATGACAGAATTATATTCTTTATAACCGGCGGGGCGGCTCGCGCGTCGTGCGTTCCGAGTAGAGTCACTTATCACGGGGCACGACGCGTGTTGGAAGTCACGGTGGCGGCCGAGGAGGAGAAGCAGGGAGCATGCCTCAGCATGAGTGACACACTCGGGGCCCGACTCGACTTTTAACTTGTTGCGCTACTGCCGCTGCCGCTGCTGCTGCTGCTGCTGCTGCTGCTGCTGCTCCGCTGTGACAGAAAATGGGGGGGGGGGGTGGAACGTTATTATTCACAGCGTGCTTGAAACGTACCGTACGGGGCCGAAAAGGTAAAAGCAAACACTCGTCAGAGAGTTTGCCCATTGTCTCTCTCTCTCT